>NW_015670605.1:1300992-1309480 GCF_001515625.1 Sinocyclocheilus rhinocerous | reverse complement strand
TATATATGTGTGTGTGTGTGTGTGTGTGTGTGTGTTTTACAATGTAGTGCTGCTAAAAGTATCAAGCCATGCAAAAATGCACGAAATTGTGTTTGTACCTTCATTTAAATAGTGCATGAGAAATTGAGAAGACTGGTGTCATAGACAGACATTGTCATCTGAACCCATCAGATATTTAATTGAGTAATGTGTTTTTTGGAGACTTTTAAAGTTTATTCATCCTAGACAGTTCTTGTGAGCAAATATGGCTTTAATTTTGTGCTCTGTGAGAGAGGGAACATTTCTGGACAGAAATACAAAATAATTGTTTGTTTTACATTCTTTGAAAAGATCCATATACGCTGCGAATGGCGTCATCTGTAATATTTCAGTACAATAACAATTCAGATTCATCCATCAGCAAAATATGCTGTGAGCTGACACGTGTTACTTAAAAGATAAAACAAATTAAAGCTTAGAGTGAATCATTCACCGCAAGCGTCACTGTATTTGACAAAAGGCGGTAAATTAGGCTTCATTACAGTCAACAGTGCCGAGAGCGGGTTTATATATATTCTATTAATATGAGCAATGTGCATTGATGTTATTTTTCCTCACATTAATTCAAGTATTAGATGCATTCAATGAAAACGAAAGATGACATCACGACAACTTCACAAAGATGCATTGCGCTTTAGATAGGACACTGTGATGATGTCATTAGGGACACCTGATATGAGGTGGGGCTGAAATTCAAGCATGTAAACGGGAGATTTAGAGTTGACTGCAGGTCATCCGTGCTGCTTTCTCAGGCAGACAAACCCGCAGCTGAAACTCAAGGAGACACTGTACGGAAGGAATGCTCTCTGCGGCTTCCAGACTTGCTCCCTCTGTAATTTGTAAACGTAAAGAAATGTGCTGCCGCCCACAGAGGGGGGAAGATAGCAAATCCACAGACTTATGTCAGCATTTTATGCCCCGATTTGATTTTTATCTGCGGGTATGGAGGCCTGTGTGTGTGTTTGGGGGTGATGACTAATGAAGTAATGTTTTACCAGTGCAGAGCATTTGGGCACATATCTGTGGTTTCTTCAGATTCAGTATTCTTCAGATTGTCGTGTTGCTTTTGCGTGAAATCCAAGTGGGTGCGTTTATATGTGTGTGTGTACGAATGCTTTCAACATTAACCTTAGAGACGTATGAAGTTACTTTTGACTTGCTATTGGATAAAGAGTGAATTTAACTTGGCATGTGAACTGTTTAATATCTTTGTCAATACTTAGAGGGCAATGGAGTGAAAAGCCTTTTTTTTACCATTGATATATAGTATACTTTATATATTTCTTGATTGAATAACATAATTTGCATCAAAATAATTTGGTAAATATATGTTGTGATTTAAGTTTTTTTATGAAACTTGTGGCAAAAAGTCTTTAGTTACTGATTTTGAATAGATAGGAGGCAAAAGTGATTTGCAACAAATGCATGATATTTTTGAAATAACTTTTAAATAACCACTTCAGCAAATGGTTAACCAGTTTTGTCGGTTTATTCAATCACTTTTGGCATTTCATAACCTCTCAAGTATTTCACATGAGTAGTGTTTTTCTTTTAGTACAGTAGGTGCAGTGTTAGTGCGTATATTACAAATTAATCTCCATTGTGATTGGAGTAGTCAGTGTGAGCCCACTTTGCACATCCTTTGCAATAAATCTTTTCCTTCTCAATTATGGAAAGCAATTTGTTGCTGTTCAGGCATACTGTATCGATCCTGTGCCAACCAAATGCTTTTTGGTGGTGCTTTTGGCCACAGTGTTTTTTTTTTTTTCCTCCCCCCAAGTGGAGCCTTTAGATTCTGCAAGGACAATGAATTTAATATATGTTTAAAAATGTACTATTTTGAAGAATTTCATTGTTAATTACATCATACTTATCTAAAATAAAGTATATGGGGTTTTACTTGAATCATAAGATTTAATCTTTCATACCATTTACTTTTTAATATTTTTAACTGCATTTTAAAATGTATAGTTTTTTTGTAATACATTGCATTTTTTGCTGTTTCAAGTCATTAAGAGAGAACATTCACAAATGAACAACTTACCTAAGCTTATTTTTCTTTCTGTAAATGCACAAGGGGATTCCCTTTTGCTGCAGTGTTCAGATAAAATATTTCCTTTTTGTCTCAAAATGTATGATATTTTCAGGGATTCTCGTTAGCTACATGAATCTGCCACATGTTTTAGTACTAGACAGATCAAGTTACCTCAAAATCGACATTTAGACGTTGCATGCGATGACTTCATGATGCTTGTGGAATACAGAGTGACAAACAAGTTTAGGAAATAGCTGTTGTGGTTTTTGTTGCTATTTAGTATTTTGGGAGAAAATATAATCAAATCAAAAGGGTCTTTTACTCCTCGAGGCATTTAACCTCATTGTACCCTTAAAGAATGATGGCATGTTGGTGCTCTCTGAGTCTGTCTCTGGAATTTTTTTCAATGTTTGAACTTCAGGCTGTTTTGGAGGGCTCGTGAGTCTTTGTATCCGCTCACATCATTTCTCAGCGCGTGATTACTGGATGTGTATTTGACGCGGGCTGTTAGCTGCGCTCCTCTCTCAGATCACATATCAGAGGGACGCGCGTCATTAAGGAGGGCACGTTGCAGCGAGACTGTAACCGTAGAAACTGCGCGCGGAGTCTGACTATGACAGGCGCACGGAGTCAGTCTGAGCGCGTGCGGTCACGTATTAATAATGAACAGATGCTGAAATATCACCGATATATGCATTCACAACGACCCCTGACCAGCTTGTGCTTGGGGAGGTTTCTTAGCACGTTCGTGTTCAGGATAACAATTTATGTTGTTTATTCTTTTATATATATATATATATATATATATATAAGTAGGTTATATAGGTTTTTTTTTTTCTTTGATGACTGACGTTTAGAAAACTGTTCTAGTGGCGCCATAGGATAATTTGCGCTGCGCGAGACGAACTTTAACTGATTGCGCCCCAAAAATACCTTTATATTTACATTTAGACATTTAGAAGACGTTTGAAATTTATCTACACATATCAGGCCCATACATAACTATATTGCGCACATTATGCTACAACATGTATGTAACATATATTATATGTTGCTATTACTATATCAATAAGAAGAACAAGCGCGCCACAAAATGATGCAGCAATGCACTTCTTTTAAATGCATTCTTATGGTTTATTAGAAGTGATTCGTGTTTGCTAGTAGTAGTATAACAGGCACACTGTAATGTAAAGTGTGACTCAATTATTGCATATGTGTGAATAATCAAAATATCCAGCTTTATTTAAAGGCTTTAGGCTGTGTGCAACAGATGTCAACATGTGCATCTATTTCGACAACAGTTACTCAATGCAACGCGATGCAACGGGCGGATGGAAGGCGTGAAAAGAGGAAGACACATTCGCAATAATAGATCTTTCGAGCAGATGTTGATGAAACAGGCTAATGATCTGGAGATGTAGGGTAATGTGCATATTTTTGCACTCTTAGACCATTGGTGTGGGTGAGACTTTGACTTCCCTCCTAGGCTATATTCACATTATTTCCTCACATGGAGGTGAAAATAAACATCAGTGGTTTAACAGCAAAAAATGCTACGATAACAGAAAAAAAAATAACAGACGGGTTCTTGGCGTTTTGAGGATTTCGTGGAATAGCCTAATAATAGCTAATAATGATAATATTAATAAGTTTGATTATTATTATTATTATCATTATGTTTACATGGCTGTTGTCTTTTATTGTATGTAAATTCGAATTATTAAGCACACGTGTGTTTGTTTTGTTTTTGTTTGCTTTAATGTGAAGTTCTCTACATGTAACCGAACGCTGGTTTCAAACTGAGCTCATCTTTAGCATGTGAGCCTGCAGATTTCTGGCACGAATCCTGCCAACACGAGTTAAACCTCAAGCCCACTGCACATATATAACACTGAAACATACACTCCCTCTTTCCATCACAGAATGAGCCAATAAAAGAACGAGTACAAGCAGAATAAAATGTATTTAATGACTGTTACGAATTAATCGACTGTTAAAAATGTAAATTACTGTTGTAAAGGCATTTCTGTTGGCTTTAAAGAAATATGAGACGTTAAATTGTAATAAATTATATAATTTTATATAGAAAACATTTTATAATATAATATTAATATAATAATAATTATGATTATAATAATTATTCGATTTGTGTTGCGAATTGAAGAAAACAATCTGTTCTTTCTGACTGCATTTAGCCCAAATGCTTTAGTCTTGCAGAGTAAAATTATTAAACTTAACTCAGTATTTAAAAATGCACGTTTTTATATAATGTATAAATGTATGTAAATATTGTGAATAAATCATTATTTTAGCAGTTTAGAGCATTTGTAGAGAGAGAAGGCATCTGCTTTTCTCCGTTCACTCACCGTAAACAATGCATTTAGGATTTGTTAATCAGTCAATTAATTAATTTGCTTCTTTGTCGTGTTCTTAGCGTCCGTTTTAGGGCGCGTGAGAACATTTTATGTATCATCAATAGGCTATAATAACCATGAAAAGAAAAAAAAGATGAAATCCACAGAAAATATTAATTCATTCAAATGACCTGTATAAGTGCGAGAATCGCTTTATTTCTGTCCCCCCACCCTTTTCTTTCAGTCTGTCTCCCTCTCTCTGTATTTCCCCTCCCTATGTATAAATGTATGTAAATATTGTGAATAAATCATTATTTTAGCAGTTTAGAGCATTTGTAGAGAGAGAAGGCATCTGCTTTTCTCCGTTCACTCACCGTAAACAATGCATTTAGGATTTGTTAATCAGTCAATTAATTAATTTGCTTCTTTGTCGTGTTCTTAGCGTCCGTTTTAGGGCGCGTGAGAACATTTTATGTATCATCAATAGGCTATAATAACCATGAAAAGAAAAAAAAGATGAAATCCACAGAAAATATTAATTCATTCAAATGACCTGTAACTGCGAGAATCGCTTTATTTCTGTTCCCCCCCACCCCCCACAGACTGAATTTCTTTCAGTCTGTCTCCCTCTCTCTGTATTTCCCCTCCCTTCCATTCAGTGTTAGTTTAATGTGCTTTAATTCGCTTTCCGAGGCGCCACTGAAGGTTTTTAAACGACAAATGCGCCTACTAGTGGTGACAGTGTGAGCTAAGGGTGTGTCAACCACACACGAACTCATTAGATTCTAATTAAATACCATGAATGAGACTTATAAAATCCATTATCATAATTATTGTTGTTCTGTTATGATGTAGCAAAACCATTAGTTATTCGAAAATTAATTTAGCACAAGATGCATGGGCGATAGATCAGAAATTTCTCAACGCTTTCAGTTTTTCATGTGCAGAAAATACTTGTTTAAATGTTATTAGCCTTCAGTTTGAACGTTGTTTAATTATTGTTATTGCTACTGTTTTTAACGTTTCTTTTTAAGGGATATTTTTGTATTAACAAATAGTGTTAATTAACTGTTTTTTCTGGATTGCTCAATACATTATTCATTTAAAAAAATGATATAAAGATAAACTGGCACACAGACATGAATAACTTTAACAAAAGATATTTACATTTTTGTCTGTGGTTTTTAAAGGTTACACCTGGCAGACTCCAAACCTTAATCCATTATGTGCCATAACATGTGAGGAGAGGATTGAAATATTTATTGATTGCTCGTTAAGTATATGGCTGATAATAGAGAAGCTTTCAGTTTTGCTTCGACGCGTTTGATGGACGCATCAAACCCAGCCCTGTTCGCGGATTGGTCGATTAAACCCGGCCCTGATCGCTGATTGGTGGAGCGCTCGGCGCACTCCAGGCTATAATGAGATGAGTAAATAACGCTTGTCAGCAGAGCGCAGAGCGCAGCTTTTGCGTGTACGTACGTGTGACTACCGGAGAACCTTTTTATAGTATAAACTCACTTTTACGTTTAAACATTCAATTGGAAACAGAACATTTGACAACTAAACCGGACTTTACTGCAGAAATTCTTCTGAAACTGTGGGATTAATTTGTGTGGACTTTATTTTCAGACGCTCTGGACTGATAGGACGGAAAGTGTCGCTCTGACTGAAAGTAAAACTGACATCTAGGAGCAGCACACACCTGCTGTACACACTCTGGAATAAATGCGGTTTAATAAGTAGCTTTAGAATAATAGTTTCATATGCTTTGAGAAGCGTACTTGTATCAGTTTTGAGTTTTCACTCCAAATTCCTTTCGTCGTGCGGCACGAGAGCGTGAAAGCGCGTATGTGTGCTTGCGGTTTCTTGTTTTTTGCTGAAGTCAGTGGGATTCTCAAGCGCACTTTAACGCTTCTGCGTCCTGCATTGTAACGCAAAGTAAACTGTCACGGAGGAGTTTTTCCGGGTTCACTGTCACGGACTTTCTGTACTTACCCCTTCGGGTGCCTGAGCTCTTCACGGGGTCTCATTTGTAATCTGTTGTGATGCATATTCCCGTAGACCCAAGCACGAGCAGACGGTTCACGCCGCCCTCCGCCTCGTTCCCGTGCGCTAAAGTGACCGAGAGCCCGAGCATGAACGCTCCGGGTCCGCTGCGGGCCGGCCGGCCGGTGGAGAGCCGCTCCGTGGTGGACGTGCTGGCGGATCACGCTGGAGAGCTGGTGCGCACCGACAGCCCCAACTTTCTCTGCTCGGTGCTGCCGTCACACTGGAGGTGCAACAAAACTCTGCCTGTGGCTTTTAAGGTAACGTAAATAAAACATTAATTTATGTAGCCGAATATGACTTATTTCATGGCGTTGTCAGTTAAATCACAAGTCAGTCAGAACGCGCTGAATAGCGACTAGTGTTTACAGAAGTCGCGCTCTCTTGAAGAGATAACCATAGCAACGGTAGACTGCGCGAGCCTTTTCCGTAAGAATCCATTACAAACGATACAAACAAACTGTAAGTACTGTCATTATTTATCACTTCTCACAGATTTACATATAACACGTGCTTAACAAAATGTGTTTTTACAGATAGAGTAAGATAGTTGACGTTTGGTTGACTAGGGTCGTCAAAAGTCAAATCGCCAAGCTCACCAGTTCGTGTTCTGGAAATTACGTTACAAACAAAATTCCTTTAAAAAAAAAAAACACTCACCTAAAAGTCACTGAATAATTCAAACACTTGCATATTTTTTTTACTGATATCATCGTAACATATTTCTGCTTGACTGATAATATGAACAGAGGATAAAAACAAAATCCTGACAATTCGACAACACCTTGTACGGTCCTTGATTTCTATTATTATTATTATTATTATTATTATTATCAGCCTATTATTATTATTTAATTGGATAATAGCAATTATATTGATCATCGCGACAACGACATTCAGTTATAATGTTTTGTTTGCGAAAAAATTACTTTAGGCTATATGGAATTATTATTCATATCTAAATTGTGTTTATTTTTATATTTAGCATATATACAAATCACAACCGTGCACTTGCAGCAAACGTAATTTAAATAAAATTGCTAAAATTGAAGAAAAAAGCAAAAATTGATTATATTTAAGGGAACGATGTGGCCTATCCGCGGAGCTAATCATAAATATTTTATTTGCATATAAAAAGAATTATATTAACAGTAATCGTCAATGTATTATAATCATGTATGCGAGCTTATATTGCAATAGTTACTGTGAGGGTTGCAACCCAGGTTTGTTTGGTTTGGGGTTTGTTGGGTTTGTGTGTGTTGTTGATTGGGTTTGTTGGGTTGATCTGTGTGTTTATCAGGTGGTGGCTCTGGGTGATGTTCCTGACGGGACTCTGGTCACGGTGATGGCGGGAAATGATGAGAATTATTCCGCGGAGCTGAGAAACGCGTCTGCCGTCATGAAGAACCAGGTGGCGCGATTCAACGACCTGCGCTTCGTGGGCAGGAGCGGCAGAGGTGCCACATCTATCAATCTGTTTTGCTGTCTGTCTGTCTGTCTGTGGTCAGATGCATGCAGGCTATGTGATGGAAATGCAACAACATATTTATACTATATTGCGATAAAAAATAAATTATATTTTTTCTTCATGCAAGCACAATTTGACATTTCTAAATTGTCATACGTTTAAACTTAAACACTTAAGCTGCAGTATTGCACAGTGGAGACTGGAAAAAAACGGGCACATATGCCAGCATGCTTCAATTACTTGTCCCAGAGAAATAATTTCCCCACAGCAGATTTTTTTCTTAAACGATTTGAGGTTTAAAAAAACATCTTGTTTACACACTTAAAAACACCCTACCTCTTACATAGCTCACATTCTTTCACAAGCTTTTCCTTCTCGTCTTTTTCCTCTTGGCCTCGCTCCTCGCACTCACATTTTTCCTGTAAATGTTACACTTTAAATAGTTGCAGACGGATGAGTGGAAAGCGCTGCAGTGTGCGAATTAAAAGTACCTTTCATTTCTGCAGTCAATTACCCCACCCTCATAGCCCTCATACAAGCCAC
>NW_015670605.1:1276461-1298570 GCF_001515625.1 Sinocyclocheilus rhinocerous | reverse complement strand
TTCTTCTGAAACTGTGGGATTAATTTGTGTGGACTTTATTTTCAGACGCTCTGGACTGATAGGACGGAAAGTGTCGCTCTGACTGAAAGTAAAACTGACATCTAGGAGCAGCACACACCTGCTGTACACACTCTGGAATAAATGCGGTTTAATAAGTAGCTTTAGAATAATAGTTTCATATGCTTTGAGAAGCGTACTTGTATCAGTTTTGAGTTTTCACTCCAAATTCCTTTCGTCGTGCGGCACGAGAGCGTGAAAGCGCGTATGTGTGCTTGCGGTTTCTTGTTTTTTGCTGAAGTCAGTGGGATTCTCAAGCGCACTTTAACGCTTCTGCGTCCTGCATTGTAACGCAAAGTAAACTGTCACGGAGGAGTTTTTCCGGGTTCACTGTCACGGACTTTCTGTACTTACCCCTTTGGGTGCCTGAGCTCTTCACGGGGTCTCATTTGTAATCTGTTGTGATGCATATTCCCGTAGACCCAAGCACGAGCAGACGGTTCACGCCGCCCTCCGCCTCGTTCCCGTGCGCTAAAGTGAATGAGAGCCCGAGCATGAGCGCACCGGGTCCGCTGCGGGCCGGGCGGCCGTTGGAGAGCCGCACCATGGTGGACGTGCTGGCGGATCACGCCGGAGAGCTGGTGCGCTCCGACAGCCCGAACTTTCTCTGCTCGGTCCTGCCGTCACACTGGAGGTGCAACAAAACTCTGCCTGTGGCTTTTAAGGTAACGTAAATAAAACATTAATTTATGTAGCCGAATATGACTTATTTCATGGCGTTGTCAGTTAAATCACAAGTCAGTCAGAACGCGCTGAATAGCGACTAGTGTTTACAGAAGTCGCGCTCTCTTGAAGAGATAACCATAGCAACGGTAGACTGCGCGAGCCTTTTCCGTAAGAATCCATTACAAACGATACAAACAAACTGTAAGTACTGTCATTATTTATCACTTCTCACAGATTTACATATAACACGTGCTTAACAAAATGTGTTTTTACAGATAGAGTAAGATAGTTGACGTTTGGTTGACTAGGGTCGTCAAAAGTCAAATCGCCAAGCTCACCAGTTCGTGTTCTGGAAATTACGTTACAAACAAAATTCCTTTAAAAAAAAAAAACACTCACCTAAAAGTCACTGAATAATTCAAACACTTGCATATTTTTTTTACTGATATCATCGTAACATATTTCTGCTTGACTGATAATATGAACAGAGGATAAAAACAAAATCCTGACAATTCGACAACACCTTGTACGGTCCTTGATTTCTATTATTATTATTATTATTATTATTATTATCAGCCTATTATTATTATTTAATTGGATAATAGCAATTATATTGATCATCGCGACAACGACATTCAGTTATAATGTTTTGTTTGCGAAAAAATTACTTTAGGCTATATGGAATTATTATTCATATCTAAATTGTGTTTATTTTTATATTTAGCATATATACAAATCACAACCGTGCACTTGCAGCAAACGTAATTTAAATAAAATTGCTAAAATTGAAGAAAAAAGCAAAAATTGATTATATTTAAGGGAACGATGTGGCCTATCCGCGGAGCTAATCATAAATATTTTATTTGCATATAAAAAGAATTATATTAACAGTAATCGTCAATGTATTATAATCATGTATGCGAGCTTATATTGCAATAATTACTGTGAGGGTTGCAACCCAGGTTTGTTTGGTTTGGGGTTTGTTGGGTTTGTGTGTGTTGTTGATTGGGTTTGTTGGGTTGATCTGTGTGTTTATCAGGTGGTGGCTCTGGGTGATGTTCCTGACGGGACTCTGGTCACGGTGATGGCGGGAAATGATGAGAATTATTCCGCGGAGCTGAGAAACGCGTCTGCCGTCATGAAGAACCAGGTGGCGCGATTCAACGACCTGCGCTTCGTGGGCAGGAGCGGCAGAGGTGCCACATCTATCAATCTGTTTTTCTGTCTGTGGTCAGATGCATGCATGTGGTGGAAATCCAACAACATATTTATACATTATGATAGAATTTTTTTTTTTTTTTTTTAATGCAATTCAAATATAAATTTAAATGTATAAATTGTTAAGCTAAAATATTGCACAGTGGAGATCGAAAAAAAAAAGGGTACAGCATGCTTCAATTACTTGTCCCAGAGAAATAATTTCCCCACAGCAGATTTTTTTCTTAAACGATTTGAGGTTTAAAAAAACATCTTGTTTACACACTTAAAAACACCCTACCTCTTACATAGCTCACATTCTTTCACAAGCTTTTCCTTCTCGTCTTTTTCCTCTTGGCCTCGCTCCTCGCACTCACATTTTTCCTGTAAATGTTACACTTTAAATAGTTGCAGACGGATGAGTGGAAAGCGCTGCAGTGTGCGAATTAAAAGTACCTTTCATTTCTGCAGTCAATTACCCCACCCTCATAGCCCTCATACAAGCCACAGCTTTCTCCCCCTCAAAGCGCAGCTTCATTGCATTTATAGATCACACACACACACACACACATGCACACAGACACAGCGGAGTCCCGGGAACAATCTGGAACACATTGTCTGACTAATCCACATCATAAACGGATTTGAAAGCGCATCAAAGCAGTAGTGTTGTCTCTTTTCAGAGGAAACTCATTCATTTCTCCCAGCTGTATGTGACCCACCTCACTGGGATTGTGCATGAATCTTTACTTCATGCAGCCAGAGGGAGTTTCTGTTTTACCTGAGGGCTTTTCTGGTGTATAATCAACTTTATGTAATGTAGTAATTTTTCACAACCGAAAAACTAAAAAGAAAAAAGCTATAAAGCTGTCAGTGGAGCGGCAGCCTAAGGTACAAAAGCTAAAAGGTACATTTCTGCACCTTATTTACCACTAAATGGTACATATTATTACCTTAAAGGTACATATTGGTGCTTTAAAAGTACATATTAGTAGCCTACTTTAAAAGTATATACATTTTAATATCTAAAGTGTACATATTAGTACCTTTCAAACTGGGAACTATCACAGTATTGTACCTTTTTTTCTGAGAGTTTAAATGATAGTCCCATAGGGCACTTTCTAGAATTAATTTAGAAAATATCAAGTATGCAAATATTATGTGAAGATTATTTTGTCATAAACATGTTGCTAAAATACTGGCTGCACAATATTTGTGACTGTTTCAAACCACAAATACTTTCCGGTTTTGACTCAACATGTTGACAGTGTGGTCAGAAAATTTGACATTTTATCCTGTGTCTTCTTAGGAAAGAGCTTCTCTTTGACCATCACTGTGTTCACTGGACCACCCCAGGTCGCCACATACCACCGTGCTATTAAAGTCACCGTGGACGGACCTCGAGAACCAAGACGTGAGTACCCAGAATTCCCCTGAATGACTATCAAAAAGAGCGTTAAGAGAGGTGTACGACCGTTTCCAAAATCACCAACAATGATAACATTATTTTGAACTGGTAACCACCTCTTTGCATGACAATTTTCTGCATGAACTCAAATGGTGTGTTTTATATAAAGGCGCTGTCTGTTTTATTGATTTATCGTCTGTGTATAATTTCATGCTAGACTGCAAATCACAACTCTGGTAGAAAAGTATTTCTTTTGCGGTGTTTGATAGCGAGGGAAAGTATTTGAGGAGGTGATACGAGATGAGATAGTCTCTCTTTTGTGTCTGCTTTATACCGTGTTATTTACAGCAGTAAAATCCAGGCTGAGCAGTCTTTAGAACGTGTGCCAAGTAAAACAGATTAGTTAATCTGTTGGTTCCTGGAGTTTTTCTTACTGTATTAGAGCTTGGAGGTTGATAATTGCACACTATTATTGCTAAATCGGTAAATGTGTGTAATGGTTTTGATATTATTCTATGTTGGGATGGAGTATTCGGACGGTGACACCTATTTTCGGAGCACCGACGGCTTTGAAAGACCTATGAGTCATTCACAGATGATACCAGGGAATAGAGCCACTGTGTGTGTCTGTGTTCCCAAATAGTGCAGTGTATTTTTGTGAGTAAGTGTTGGTTTCAATGTCAATGTATTCTTTATTTGGGTGTATACATACCTGTACAGCAGCGTGTGTTAATATTAAACAGCGAACAGTCTTTCGTGGTCTAGATGGTTGCCAACCTCAGATGTCAGTTGTGGTGTGTTATTAAGCCGTTTCGGGAGCAGAGAGCGAGGGTGCGTCTCTGAGCCGCAAACACAGAGGGTTCAATGAAAGTGGCCACTCTTTCTGACCAGCGGGGTCAGCAGTGCCTGACCGCATTAGAGCCGCTGAATTAACACAGCACTGAACGCCTGCTAGGGGTACAGATCCATAACGCTAATGCAGCCCGTGACCACAGCAAGAGGAGACCAGAGAGAGAGAGATAAGAGTAAGTTAGTGCCGCTGTTTAAAAAGCCTACTTTTAGGAACAATATTCATTTAATTATGTATTTATTTATTTACATATTATTTCTGACAGTTAAGCACACCTCACTGCCAGTTTTCATAATTTCATGCAATATATACAGTTTATATATATATATTAATTAAATTATAAATTAATTGTATTGATATATATATATATATATATATATATATAATATTATTTATTTAAATTGTAAATTATAAATTAATTTATTGTATTGCATAATATATGCTGATTTGAATCTTAAAGAGTTGTATTACAGTATCTTTGTCACTGTATTACAGAAATAAGAACTTATTTTGAGAGAAAATTACCCTAAAAATAGGCTTCAGTTTCTTTATACATTTTTTCCTTTCTTTTGAACGTTTGAAATGTGACCTGGACATGTTTTTGTTCTGTAAAAAAAAATCTAGCATTACCTGAGTTACCTGAGAAATGTTACTTGTTTTGATATTTTATAAAATGCAATGATACGTAGTAATGCAAAGTACATGCAAAAAACCCTTTTGGTTCAATCCGGCACTATGTTCACCTTTTGGTTACGTCTGTAATTCTAGATTTCCTCATGCACGTCATATTTAACATGTTGGCTGACTGATGCTTGGCCTGTAATGACTCTTTAGGGCTGTTTCCTGTAGAGCTGGTCACACTGCCGTACCTGTAGCTTATGCTCACTCAACTAGCACTAATGAACAGGTGCTTCAGACGCAATGCAGTTTGAAATGATGTGTGAGTGAGCGTTGTTTCACGTGGTTACGGTGGTGCGGTTGCATTAGACTTTGACATGTAGATCCTCTATCAAAATTGTTTTTTTGCTATAAAAATGAAAACTAGTACAGCAAAAAGTGTGCACTGACCATCCCATCATGCTGAATATGAATGTGTGTGTGTGTTAGATTGAAGTCTTTTGAATTCACTGCTTTGTTCATTTGCTGTTTGTGTGTGAATATGCACTGGAGTGTGTGTGTGTATTCTGCTTTTGTCAGATATGTTGTGTTGATGGTATCTTTCATAAGAAAAACCACACCCTCTTCTCCCCCAGGCACGGGCTGACTGGCAGTATGTGTACTTTGATAGTGCTGCCAATAGAATAATACCTCATTAATGTTTACCTGTGGAGTTGATAAACCTGATGGATGGGGACAACCCCCCCCCCCACGTTGGGTTTTTATGTTTTATGGGGACTTTCCATAGACATAATCATTTTTTATTCTGTGATCTGTATATTCTATCCCCCTAACCTTCACAGAAAACTTTCTACATTTCTACATTAAAAAAAAAAGAGTATTAGTATGATTTGTAAGCTGGTTTCCTCACGGGGACCAAATAAATGTCCTGAAACTTTGGTCCCCACAACAGAGGACCATACAAACACGCACAACACACAGTAGCACAGGCATCTTGAAATGATGAATGCTATCCACACTTAATATAGCATAAATACAGCTGACCTAGAAAGTTTTCGGATAATATAGTCATACTTAAATTATTATAGGAGTGCGTTTTACAAGAAAATACAATTTCAGCCTCACTTCTTCACAATTTTATGTGTAATTCAATGTGTTATTTACTGTTTCTTTGTAATTATTTGTGAAAATTGCTAGAGTGAAAATTGTTTCAGAATAAATCCAACACCAAATTTTTTTCAATGTATAAATGTCATTACCTAACAACCTGTCAAACCAAGCAGCATTCATTTTAAAGATGCTTTTTGATCAGATTATGATCAGGGGTTTCGGGTTCGACTGTATTTGCATTTTGGCACACAGCTCGCAGAGGGCATGTAAATCTGTTAACAATATAATTTGCTGTGTTATTTTTCCACAGATATCATTCTGTGTTTCTGTAAATAAAGGAGTGTACATGCATACATTAGTATGTGTGTGCGTGTAAAACACCTGCCAGGTGTGTCATCCATTAAATAATGCATGCCGCACCCATAGAAATGAATACATAGTTCTGCATATTGCAGATGATATCAAAAACAAAAATAAAGTATAGATCTCTTTCTTTAAGAAAATCTGATTGCATGCTATAAAGGGGTCTTCATTTGAGATTTTTCTTTCCTATTGGAGGATAAAAATCTTGCATGTGTGTGTGTGAGTGTTCTGCACATTTTTAATGGTGGCATCGTCACACTAATGCTATTAACAGTCATTCTGCTATCAGTGCATCATATGAATGTTTCTTCAAAGCAACGCTAACAGCTAGTGGCAGTTTTCGTCACTGCTGACGCTAATTATGAATGGAGCCAATATTGGAAGGCAAATGATTGGAATGCGTTTGAAAAATGAACAGACGATTCATTACAGTGGAAATGCATGCAGTGCAGATTTAACCATTGGATGGGCGCATTGCTGCTTTAGCATGCATGTAATGAATCCTTGCTGATACTAGAGCTCCAGCTACAAAAAAGGTGTCTTTGAGGATGTAACAGTTAATTCTGTCCTCTCGTTATCTTCACCTCCCAGTCATATTTTCTTTTCTTTGAGGGATAAACTCAACAAATGCTGACAAAAGAGGCATGGAGTATCTACACCCCTGCACAAGTCACACACATCTTACAGGCTCAGCTTGTGTTTGTGAACTTCCTTGTTTATCCTTTCACCCAAGCAGACACCATTAGTAGCTTTAAAGAGTAATTTAATAAAGTAGCATAATAAAGCACCTCACAGTCCATGATAAACGTCTGAGAGGCATTGAGTAGGAGAGAGAGACAGAAAGGCGAGGGAGGAGTGTTACGGGAATATTATAGTGAATCATCTGTTTATTTTTCTGCCATTTTTAACAGTGAGGAATATTTATATATATATATATATATACACACATTAGAATTTTAAAATAAATAACAATAAATTATATAGGCAAGGCAAAAATTTGAATAAGAAATTATAATTAGACTATACATATAAACTTTATATCTACGATATGTCCTCATTTAGATGGCAAAGTAAACATTTGAGTGTGTGAACTATAAGACTGAAACCTATTCTACATGACAGA
Source organism: Sinocyclocheilus rhinocerous (assembly GCF_001515625.1). Lineage (NCBI taxonomy): Eukaryota > Metazoa > Chordata > Actinopteri > Cypriniformes > Cyprinidae > Sinocyclocheilus > Sinocyclocheilus rhinocerous. Next base: position 1,291,178 of record NW_015670605.1, on the reverse strand, counting down.
TATATCTCAGTTCTCACACTCCTGCAAGCTGCAGTTGCTTCAAATCCTGTTACACGCACATATACGCGTAGGCGCTTGCGTTTTGAAGTCAAGGGTCTCTTCCTGCCCTTTAACACCTCTAGCAGTTCTCATCAGAACACTTCTGCCCCTTTCTCTGTCATCTCCTCCCTAATTTCCACTCTGAGAGGCATTGAGTAGGAGAGAGAGACAGAAAGGCGAGGGAGGAGTGTTACGGGAATATTATAGTGAATCATCTGTTTATTTTTCTGCCATTTTTAACAGTGAGGAAAATTCTGCAAATAGCCTAATTGAAGAAGCGAGATGTGCCCAGACTTCCAGTAACACACACACATGCCGAGCTTGTTGGAAAAAGGAGATTTTAGTGTAGTGTTTCAGCATTTTAAATGGGTCATATCATGAGGAATCAATTTATCCTTGATCTTTTGAGATGAAAGACTTCATTGTGCCATGAAAAATGTAACTTTTCAAGCTCAATATTTTCTGCTAGCATGTCTTGCTTCCGCACTTCCACAGCTTTCTGACGTCAGACAGATACGTTTGACCATGACTGCCGTACGTTAATGATGTCGGTTTGATTTTCAGAAACTTGACCCATCCACTGATGGCAAGATAATAAAGAGGAAGTAGAATATATTCTATTATTTATAAATATGGGAAGATCTAAAGATAAGATTCAATTTAGGAAAGTCTGTCAAACTCTGCAGATCATTCTGTAGAATCCCAATATTAGAAATGAGCGTCTGAATTTATTTTTAATGAAATCACTGATCTTTCCAGACTGATCTGAACAGTTTAAATAGCACATTTCAGTGTAGATTGTCTTGCAAGCAAAAGCAGTAAAATGTTTTTTGTTGTTTCACATGTGCAGAGGACTTTTACATGGAAGTTTAAGACACAAAGACAAAGCATATGTATAATGGTCAAGGCTAAATTAATTTTATGTATATATAAAATTATAAAATTATATAATAAATTATATAAATAAAAATAAATTACAATATATATAATGTACTTTATTTATGTAATTTAATATATTTTAATGTATTTAAATGTTTGATTTTTTAATTTCCACTCCATCTTCCAGAATAATCTCAAATAAAGCCTTCAGACAGTCAGTCTCTGCTGAGAGCTGCCCGTTTAAAGAGCCGGGTGAAATTCCTCACGCTGAAGCTCAGTTGCGTTTGAATTTCATTAGTTTGGCACGGGAATGCGCTCCTAAATCATGCTCTTTACACAAAGTGCAGCCAGCAGAGAGCAGGACACCTCCGTCAGATGCGTGTTTGTTCGAAGACACGAAGTGCATACAAGTTGAGCACATGTCGCATCATCTGGGTCAGAAGGGTTTCTTGGTTTAAGTTGCAACTAGGTCAACCAAAACCAACCAAACACCAAACCACACATATGCAGGTGCATATATGCATACAATAGCACTGCCCCTCAAAGGTTTGGATACACATACTCATTCTACACAACTTAGAGAAAGAGTAAAGTCATCAAAATTAGGAAATAACACAGTATGAGAATTATGTAGTGAATTATATGTGATTCATTTTTGTGAAACAAATGAATACTCCTATTTTTGAGCTTCTTCTTTATCTAGATATGGAATAGACAAAGAAGCAGTTCAAAAATAAGCCACATTCATCAAACAACTTCAGATATGTGATATATATTCATATATATATTACACATATATAAACACATATGTAATTTCTCACTGAAGTCACAAAAAGCCACTAACGCACATGTTTGTTGTTACACCCTTTTTGTTTTTCATGTTTTTTTTTGCATTAGTCATGAACAGGAAAAGCAAAGAGGACGTAACAACACAGACATGCTGTAGAAAACACAAAGCGGTGGGTGACTGCCTCTGGCTGGTGTTTTGCCTGATGGATATGGGCACTATTGAAGGGTCTTTCTTTATCTCACCTGCTCCAACTTGCCCTGGAGAATGAATCAAGGATTAGAGATAATAATAAAAGAGATTCTTTATTCCCTTGCAAACAGGACCATTGGAATTGTTTATATGATTTTCACATGCCTCAACCACTACACATGGTTGAATGTTTTAATTGAAAATATTTGTATTAATATGGATTAGTATGTCGTACATAATATAACATAATATACAGTGGCAGGTCTATTTTTATGCATTTACACTGCAAGATCTAATGCACAGATCAAAAATTTTGACACATATCCAGATTTTCTGTTGACATTCTCTTAAGACATAACCGACGTGTTTACATTAATACCTTGCCAAGACAGGCATTTTGACCACATTTCCACACATGCACATATCCGAAATCAGTATGACAGGCACCTACCACATTCTGTATTACCCGTATTACAAATTCTGTATTCTGAATTACTAGTACTGTAGAAAGACTTATCTTTAGATATTGGTCTGCTACCAAACTACTTTTGATACCCTTCATATTTGAGGTGCAAAAAAGACAGAGCATCTCAGAAACAGAGTGCAGTGTGCAGTTTGAGGTTGAATAGAGGCTCTGTTTGGGATTTCAGTTTACCGCCCAACACACTTCACTGGCACAAACCCTCTTCCTGTCATGGGCCAGTGGGATTGGTCACGCACTGGCCTGACATCACGACAACTCTCAGATGGAGAGAGACCGAATTTAGGGTGTTTCAAAAAGGAAGACAGGTGCAGCGATCTTAGCAGATGTAGAAACGTCTCCAGCGTTTGTTACTACGGAAGCACACTTTCATCTGAGGCCTTGGTTTCCACACCTGACGTACGCAAAAACTCACTCTCACCAACTGTCAGCTACAACGGTGGAGAGAAAGACTGGTGGCGCTCTGCATTATTCAACATATTAAGACATTTCAAGTCATAGAAGTGCTTTATAGTGCGTTTTCAGAGCTGGTAACCCTAATGAACAACTTCAGACTGCTCTGATCCTCAGCTGCCCAAAGTCTGTATGTTTACAAGGTTTAATATTCACCAAATGAGTGTTTGTAAATTAAGAGAGAAAAAAATTAAGAGCTGAATTACCAAAGTTACTTTGAATTTGTCCATCTTTTTGAATTGTGGTATTGTCTGTAAATGGCACGTAAAAACAAAATGTGCTGTGGTTGGTATTTTTTTTTTGCCAAAAGTCAAAAGTATGCCTATGATTTCTTCAGAATTGCGTTAAAAAAGTGAAATAATCTAATGCCACAGTGCATGAAAAATGGTTAATTCTAGAACATGAAAACAATTGTGTGTAAACATAGTTAATTTTTTGCTTCTTGCATGTTTATTCAATATTTTTGCTAATTGCATTTTTGATGTTTTTAGCACTGGAAAAAATGGTATAGAATCACTTCTCACTCAAAAATTACTAGTAAATTTCACAGTTAATTACAGAGAAACAGCAAGTAACACATTGAATTAAACATGACATTTTGAAATAGAAAGACTGAAATAGTATTTTCTTGTAAACCCTCCAAAAATCCTTGTTTTATTTTTGAAAAATCTTTTTTTTTTTACAGTGTATCAATGAGAGTCTTAGTTGAAGACATTTATTTATTTATTATTATTATTATTATTATTATTATATGTATTTTTTTTTTTTTTTTGCTGATTTTACTTCAAAATAAGCACAGAAATGTTAGAAAACCCAGCAAAATCCATCTGAGCCTGCTTATTTTTCACATCTCTAAACCTCCTTCTGTCGGTCAAGCAAAAGCATACTTTACCCTCAGTCTGTGCAGATCGATTTCACAATGTTATCAAGTGCCTATCAGCCCCATTTATAGACACCCATACAAATATTTACAGTGTGCCCTGACTGACACGTCTGGCCCTCCACAGTGGATGTCGAGTTTCAGCCCTGCCCAAATGCACACACACTCTGACACCGCTAAAAGAGCCTGTGTTCTGTCAGTCCAAAAGGGAACATATGTTTCTTTCTTTTCATCGTTAGAGAGAGAGAATGAAGAGAGGGAGGAAAGGAAGGAAGCTGGGCGTATCAGTTGATCAGTGTGAGTATGAGAGCCGAAAGTGTGCCGAGAGGGCCTCTGTGTACACGCTCCACTCACAGAAAGTATGGACTCGAATGAATGATGATGATAGCTATACTGTTTATATCACAGTATTTATTGGGCAGGATGATTTTACACTATGTGAGAGTGCCAATGAAACTTTAAGTAATGCTAAAACAGAGCAGGACATGTCACAAATGGGTCAAGATGAGAAAGACTTTAATATTAAAGAGTGCACCACAAGTTTAGTCATTTGTAGTTGTTCTTTTTACACTGAATTTCTGGTGAAAAATAGTTGTTGTCTGTGTTTGCATGTCAGTCTGTGCATCTGTGGTGTAGATTAGTGATGGGTCGTAAAGAAAAAAAAAAAAGTTTAATTCATTGCAATTGTCACATGAAGAAGAAAGAATTGAAAGGTGAACTAATTATTTATGTTTCTTGTAATTTATCTTTTGCTGCATTTTTTATGATGTTCTAAATTGGAATATGATGAAAGATTGTTTGTGAACTTTTACAGGGAATTTGCCTATTGAAAAAAAATCAACTTCATTGAAAAATCATTGAACTTCGTTCAAATAAAGTAAATGATTAACAATTTCTTCATTTTGGCTGTACAAGATCAAATGAGAGAGTCGGTCAAATTATCTGCTCTTCCCATCATTAGTGTGCTTTCAGTCACAACCTCTAGATCACTTAGATCCAGTGATCTGGCACTCTTAACAGTGCCCAGAACTAGATCTAGGCTCAAGGGTGATCGTGCGTTTGCGGTGAGCGGTCCAAATCTGTGGAATAAGCTGCCACTAGCTATCAGAACGGCACCGACTCTGGCTATTTTTAGATCCAAATTAAAAATTAATTTATTCTCTATGGCATTTTAAAATGGGTGTTGCTTTAGGACTGTATTATTATTTATTTATTTTTTAACGCTATTTACTTCATGTTGATGTGTTATTTTCTATGTGTACCTTGTAAAGCACTTTGGGCAACTTAGTTGTATTTATATAGTGCTATATAAATAAAGAAAGAAAGAAAGTCACTCTTTCTTCAAGTTTCATTCCAATTCATGAATGAGTCACTGAATCATTAATTCAAATGATTTATTCAGAAACTACTCAAGTAACTTTCTTTATGAGTGTTCATTGAATCAGTTACTCGACCATTTCATTCCAAAACACTGATTAATTCAGGAACCATTTCAAGCGACTGTCTTTATGGTCATTAAATCATTGACTCTGCCAGGTAAATGTATGTATGTATTTCAAAATAAACAAAACTAAATCTCACTAAATTATATAATCTGATAAAAAAAAGACACTACTTTTGCCAAATTACCATTTCAGTACTACTTATTATTCTAATTTTACCTATCACATGAAAAATAATGCATACTCTAAACCATGCTAAAAAAAAAAAAAAATGTGTGTGAGGATGAGATTTTCATTGCATTTAGGACTTTATTATAAGAGTGGTGTACATGCATATTGTGTATATCATAATGTGTCTGTTGCAGTTGTGCTGAGTTCATCCCAGATCACTTCCCCATGACATGTGCGTGTATGTGTGTGTATGAGAGGGATGCACTCATTATTAATTAGTGTGTCTGTGTGTGTCCTGTGGTTATGATATCATTCTCACAAAAAGTCAACATTCCTGTCTAAGTGCCCCTTACCTATGAAATATTCATTCATCCATAATTCAGACAGGGTGAATGTAGGCAGGGCAGATGTAGGGTTTGACCCCACAACCAGCCAGGAGAGAAACTGTCCACGCTAGTGCCTGAGCAGACAGGGTTTAACTGTGTAACTTTTCAAACTGCAGTAAGAAAATATACAGTATATCACACTATTGTGACTTACAGTAAGACTACAGCTTAGTAAAAGTTACTGCATGAGGCTGAATATGTAATATTTACTACTAATCCTTACATTTGACTTGGTTGCTCTTTCATACCTCAGAAGCTGCAGTGGAGAGATATCAGTTGTTTTGCATTTAAGCATCAACTTTGTTTCAAATTTTCTACTGAAATGTATTGAGAGAAATAAAAATAGACACAAATGAGACCTACAGTAAGAGAGGAGCTAGGAAATGAATGTGGATAGCAGCTCAGATCATTTGATAAGAAATTTAATTGACGTTTGATTGCACTTCAAACTTCTGCAGATGTACTGTATTTCTGCAGTCCTTTTCACAAGAGAAGCATCGGAAAAGTTGGAGAACAAAAAGTCTCTATATGGATTTACCTTATATGAAGGATTTAGCATTCACTCAGAAATTGCTAATACATTTCACAAATAATTACAAAGAAATGGCACATATAATTAAATGTTATGTTATTTTGAAGTAGAAAAATCATTTAATCTCATTGCAGTCTAGGAGAAACAACTAAGAAATTATGGTTTCCTTTCCTCTGGGATTGTTGTTTTGTGTATCTCACACTTCATAAACAAACCAAAAAGTACAAAAATGACTGTTTACCATTTCAATCAAATCAGAGAGGGAGACAGCAGCAACAAATGGAGGGAGCGATAAACTGACAGAAATATTACCCCAGGGGTACAAAACGTGGAGTGATGGATTGCCCTTGGGTGAAAGAGAGGGCAAGAACACACAAAATCCATATCACAGCGTCTGTTATCCCTCTATATCTGAATAAAATATTCAAATACAGCCATTACTCCACATTAAAAACCACAAAATGTTCACATGTTCCTCACACACGCCACCGATAGTCACATTAAACTCATCCATTAGAGCTGACCAGACTACACATATGATAATGATGATGATTGTGTGTGTGTGTGTGTGTGTGTGTGTGTGTGTGTGTCTGTGTAATGGCTATGGCAACTTATTGTCTGTGATAAGCCCCCACACACACACACACACTCACTCACTCACACACAGTCACTGATGTTTTTCTTGGTGATTTCCTCTGTGGATCATCAAGCATTACATGAGTCATGACTGAGTACACAGCTCTGTCTTAAAGCCATAAGCTCTTTTTCAGACCCTTTTTACCCAATATTTGTATATTTTTATGCTTATTAGAACATGATGTTGTTAGTTTTGTGAAACACTGATGTCAAACTTTATTGGGATCATTTGTGAGTGCATCTGCTCCTGTGTGAGTTTCTGTCTATGTGAAGCATTCCAAAACAGGTTCCATTAGTTAGTTAGGATGCTGTCTTGTCTGTGTATTTTAGTGTTTATTTTAAGTTGTTATGTGAAAATCTGCCAAATTGTTTGCACTCTGTTTACTGCATTTGTAGCATGTCAGTTATTTCAGTTACTTCAGTTACTTATTTTTCATTATAAAAATAAATAAATAAATACCAAAAAAAGAAATACTTTTGCATTATACCCTACCATTCAAAAGTTTAAAGTCAGTAAGATTTCTTAAAAAAAAAAAAATTAATACTTTTATTCGACAAGAACATTAAACTGATCAGAAGTGACAGTAAAGACATTTTTCCATAAAATTTCAATTTCAAATAAATGCTGTTCTTTTGAACTTTCATCAAAGAATCCTGAAAAAAAAGTATCACAGTTTTCACAAAAATATTAAGCAGCACAACTGTTTTCAACTTTGATAATAATAATAAATGTTTCTTGAGCAGTAAATCAGCATATTAGAATGATTTCTGAAGGATCACTGAAGACTGGAGTAATGATGCTGAAAATTCAGCTTTGCATCACAGCAATAAATGACATTTTAAAACATATTCAAATAGAAAACAGTTATTTGAAATTGTAATAATATTACACAGTTTTGCAGTTTTTACTGTATTTTTAATCAAATAAAAATCTTACCAATCCCAAACTTTTGAATGGTAGGTTAAAAGTTGTTATGAGACTTGTGTGATGGAATTTCTTACAGCCTTTGATATCCAATCTTTCTTTGAAAAATAATGTGTTTTTTGAACATTAAAGCATGTCAACATATTCTGTTACACCAAATACACAAAATAATGATCTTTAAAAAAGCATCATATGACCCCTTTTATTAATGCCTGTAAAGCTGGTAAACCCTGTAACATCCACATAATATGTGCATGATACCAAAAAGGGAATGTTTATGTAAAGAAACTCCACTCTCAGGAATCACCTCAGTAATAAATAACCAGAAAGTTCATGTGCATAAACAAAACGACCGGACAGTGTTACCTTACATGTTGTTTTGTTTTTTCCTGAATTAGTCATTAAAGTTTCACATTTCAGCTTTTAACTGACACTGGCTTGATTTACTCCAAAATTAATTATGTTTACTGTAAACATTCATGACAATGAAAAATGTTATGTTCTGGTTTATTGTGCCACCATCATTCTGATTTATTATGCTTAACTTTTATCGAATCTGGGATATTGCTATCATAATAACCCATTGCATTTCTCTCCATCTCTCTGCAGGTCACCGAGTGAAGCCGGACGACCCTCATAAGCAGTTCACCGATCGCCTGAGTGACATCGAACGTTTCCAGAGGGCCAGTCTGAGGATGAACCCTGGCAACGGGACCACCCGCTCCCACCAGACCCATTACAACCCTGCCAACACCACACCGATACCAGGTGCGTGTTTTGTCCCTGGATGCCCTACAGATCCAGTGTATGTGTTTGCTTGAGTCAGACGTTCAGACTCATCACAACAACTCGCACCTCGATGTCTGGAATCTAGCAACCCCTCTCAATCTCGGCTCCCACGTCAGCGTGTGCGATAGTGGCTGAGGATACGTTCTCAGACGCATATAAAGACCTTTGAGCATGATGTCTGCTAGCAAACCAGCAAAACTCTCACACTCTCAAAGGCACGTATGCACTTCGCTCGCAGTCTATCTTTCTATTTTCAAATAGACATACACACCCAGGCAGATTTCACACCCCACCCGTTCTCGGTAATGTGTGTGTGTTGCTGAAATGTGCTTCTTTTATTCATTTCTGTTTGCTCACTGTTTCTGCAGCGTAGACTGAATCACTCACATTTCAAAAGAACTCAGACTGGTGTGTGTTTGCAGCCGTCTGACTCACATTTCAATCAAATGCTCATCTAAGATCAAGAGCGTCAAATGAGTTTTATTTAGTTCTTTCAATCATTTGGGTCATAACCCTATGAATGTATTCCTTACTTCTCTCAGTTTCTAAGTTGGATGCTGTTTGTAAGCTGGATACACAATGAAATCTTGTATATCAAACGTCTGATATGTTTTCATTGGCTTTGATTTTGTCATTTTGTTAAACAATTTTGCCTTTTTTATTTGTTCTTGTTTGCTCCCTGCATCTGTAGTGTAGGCAGAATCGCTCATATTTCGTAAAAACTCAAACAGAGTTGTCATGTGTTTACGATTATCTAAGCATTCGTGACTCACATCTCTCTCTGCGATCAATCAAAAAGCGTGAAAGACCAAATGCTCCCCAGGGTCAAATCATGTCCCGCTGCAGTTCTTTCATCTTTCTTTCATTCTTTTGACCATGCGCAAATCCATAATTGAACCTAAACCTATTCATTTATGCCTTACTACAGTAAGCTTGTAAGTTCTGATAGAATGTTAAAACCAGATGGGTGTACAACATTCATTTTGTCAGTCACTTAGCTTCTATTTCTGTCAGGTCATGTTAGGTAGCTCCGCCCACATTCAAATCTCATTGGTTCCATTCTTATTATTGGTTTTAAATAACACCGTATGAGAATTATGTAGTGATTTATGTGTGACTAACAATTGTGAAACAACTTAAAATTCTGGACATTCATCAAACAACTTCAAGAGGTGCCTTTTCTTAAAAAAACTAAGACGTAACTAACATTTAAATATTAAAAATAGAAAAACATAACTTCATAAAAATGTTTTTGTTATAACAAAAAGTGATTTTTTAAAAAATGTTTTTAAAGAAGTCTCTACTGCTCACCAAGGCTGCATTTATTTGACCAATAATACAGTAAAAACAGGAAAATTGTAAAATAATATTATGAGTTAAAATAGCTATTTTTTTTGTTTTAATATACTTTAAAATGTAATTTATTTCTCTGATAACAAAGCAGATTTTTCAGCAGCCATTTGTCTTCAATGTTACATGATGCTTCAGAAATCATTATAATATGCTGGTTTAGTGCTCAATAATATGATGATTTGGTGCTGTTAATATTTTTGATGCATTTTTTCACATATTTTTTGATGAATAGATAGATACATCAAAACCTCACTGTCTGATATTAGCATAGTTATCTCTCACCTCAGGGCACTGTGTCTCTGGCTGTCTGTCTCTCTCATCGTCCCAACTTCATCTTAATGCCTAAGTCTCAACACTTTCTGTCAGACAGCTCTGTGTGGTATGAGGTTTGCAGACAGACATGTGTAAGATAGACATGTTTAATCAGATTTATCACACTCATCGCAGGGTAATTAGATGGTCTCTCATTCCACCTGAATGATGTAAACTGTGTGTGTGTGTGTGTGTGTGTGCGTGCGTGCATGCGTGCGTCCGTGCGTGTGTGTGTGTGTGTGTGTGTGTGTGTGTGTGTGTGTTGATTGCATCATTCTGGAGTCTTGAGGTTAGCAGATTGTTGATGACTGTAAACAGATATTAAGTTACAAAATTCACAGCACAAACACAGACATGGTTCATACTTAAACAGATTTGTCAAGCACACAGCGCCGTCCCACAAACACACACGTACACACACCTATTGTCATGCCGATGGAGCAGGGAAGCGAATTAAAGTTGGCTTTAGTTAACATGCAGCGACACGCTTCGGACAGAAATAAAAACGAATGAGGAATAAACGAAAGAAAATGCAGAGGGAGTTTAATGAAGAGAAAAAAGAACAAGCACACAGAGATGCGGGCAGAGCTGTGTGTTTATTTTGGCAGCGTTTATTCATGCACTCATGCATATCCCACACACTGCGGAACAGACACGCACATCAAATATGTCTGTGCAAAAGATTAATTATTTTGCATAAAGACAAGAAAGTCTACTTTATGGACCATTCATTGTTTTGTTTTTTTTGTTTTTTTTGCATTGTTACAATTTTTATGACATTCTCTCCCTGAAACTGCATGTAGGCATTTATGTTTATAATTTATGTTTTTATGTATATTCTTTTTAATTGTTTAAATGATCATATTTTTATATTCATATAGAAATGTTTTATATGAATTATATTAATTGTTTTATTGAATAATTCATAATTTAATTTTTCCCTTTAGTGTGCAGTATCAGACAGTCAGTGAACAGACAGTTGGTTTGAGTCTGAGACTACACGTGTGTGTGTGTGTGTGTGTGAGAGAGTGTGTGTGTGTGTGTGGGGGTACCTGGTATTTATCACGTTATGGGGACCAAATGTCCCCACAAGGATAGTAATACTAGTAAATTTTGACCTTGTGGGGACATTTTTGAGGTCCCCATGAGGAAACAAGCTTATAAATCATACAGAATGAGTTTTTTTGAGAAAGTAAAAATGCACAAAGTTTCCTGTAAGGGGTAGGTTTAGGGGTAGGGTTGGTGTAGGACAATAGCACATACAGTCTGTACAGTATAAAAACCATTACGCCTATGGAATGTCCCCATAAAACATGGAAACACAACATGTGTGTGTGTGTGTGTGTGTGTGTGTGTGTGTGTGTGTGTGTGTGTGTGTGTGGACTTCAGAGAGTGTTGAAGTGTTTTTAAGGTGTGGTGAAAGATCTGACAGGAAAACCAGACTTCATGGTGGCTGTGTTTGTTTTTGCTGGTTCTGAGGAAAGCCTGCATTTCCACTCAGCGTTATACAGCTTTTCTTTCTCTCTCTTACTCTCTATTCTCTTATGTCCACAATCATACTATTTAAATGGACAGTATCTTTTTTAATAATATTTGATTAATGTTTTTATTTTTTTATTGCTATAAATGTATATTTTATATATACTTACAATAATAATATATATAAATACATATTTTAGAGCAGATATTACTATTAAGTTACATTGCTACTTTTAGTTAGCTTCTCCCCCAACATTAGTCCTCTCAGAGATGCACAAATTTCACATATTGTACTGCTCACAGACTGTTTCTGTGTCATGCTGCTTTAATAGTGGTAGAAATCTGTCTGTTATTGACGTTGTGTTTCAGCCAATCAAAATATTTGAGTGAGATGTTTATTTTCAGCAGAAGCACCAGCTGTGGCCTGAATAAGAGCATTTATACTAAAGAATTTATCATTGTGCGGTGAAAACCAGAGAGAGAGAGACTGAGAACTGCGTGTTATTAGTGGTGTTTGTGAAGACAAGCATCACTACTACTATTGCTCAAGATTTATTCAGACTCCTAACCTTAAGTATTAATCTTTGGAGTTACAGACATGAATGATACTTCAAATTAAAAACAAAATCCCATAGACTTGCATTGAAGGGACCCAAGCTTTTGTCCTGGACTAGTAATCAACCACCACAGACTACGTTTTGCACGGACAAGCACCGCTCACATTTTTCTCTGAAAATGTAAAAATCTACTCACATACGTCTCATATCTCATACATGTATGTGTGTTTGTCGCAGCGATTAGCTTGTAACAACTATCTCATCTCGGTCTGAGAGCAAACAGGATTTATTTGCATGTCAAATTGGCAGTTCAGTGCACTGACACACACACACACACACAAACATACTCTATAATTCCCAAAGTATCTTATTTTAGACTCGTGCAGCGACTGTTGTGTGTGTGTGTGTGAGAGAGACAGCTGCGTTTTAATGCTGACAGAGTGTTTTAAAGCGTTTGGATCATACACACATACAGGCGTCACACGCTAGAGATAAGATATCTGATAATCACACACACCTTTAACAGACACCCAAAATATCATTCCTCGTGACACACTGATACTTTTCTTGGCTCGTCAGCAAAACAAAGATTTCAGAGTTATCTACTCACACACACATGCTTTTTGACAGATGGAGTTCTAACATGTGTGTGTGTGTGTGTGTGTGTGTGTGTATGTGTGTACTGGTTTATATATCCTGGTGGGGACTTAAACCTGACTACACACAGACTCATGGGGACTCGTGTCAAGGTGGGGACCTAAATTGAGGTCCCCACGGGTACAAAAGCTTATAAATCATACAGAATTAAGTTTTTTGAAAATCTAAAAATGCAGAAAGTTTCCTGTGAGGGGTAGGTTTAGGGGTAGGGTTGGTGTAGGGCAATAGAATATACGGTCTGTACAGTAGAAAAACCATTACGCCTATGGAGAGTCCCCACAAGGATAGCTGACCAGACATGTGTGTGTGTGTGTGTAATATGACACCAGCATAAGATTTCATGTTTGTTTTTCTCGGCACCTTTGATGAAAACACTAGCAGCTCTCTCACATTGAACATGTGTGGACAAATTCATTGTGTCGCAATCCTACAAATACGCACTCAGGGCTGGACGGCATATCTAATAAGCACTGTATATTAATGATGATTTTGCTGCCAAAATAAAATTAAAATTAAGCAACAGCATCCCCGGTTTACACTTTATTAACAAAAATGGTGTTGGTACTGTAAGTTTAGACTACTTCCATGAATCAGTTTAATCAACTGAATCAACTGTCCGTTTCATTCAGTGAACTGATTTTAAACTCTGATTCAGCAGTTTGTTTTATCATTCAAAATTTTTTACATGTAATAAAATGTAATATATTGTTATATTGCTATATATATATTTAATATTATGTAGAGGTATCTTAAATATTGTCAAAAGGATATAAAATGTTTAGAAATCTCTTTGAACTATATTGCACAGCGATTAATTATTTTTTTCTTTTAACTATATCACACAGCACTTTATAATTTATTGCATTAATTTATATTTTGGTTTGATACATTTGTTTAATATTATAGATTATTATTTTGCTGTATATAAATGAAAAAGTTTCTCTTATAATTTTTTATTAATTTACAGCAACTTTTAAGAGGAAATATATATACATTTTAATATAGAGATACAAAATAATGTTGGAATAATTTTTTGAGATTTTTTTAAATATCACATTGTGCCTTATTATTAACTGTGCTAATGTATATTTTGGTTATATATTATATATATTAGGGGTGCTCCGATCAAGATTTTTGAGGCCGATTGCCAATCACAGAAAGCAGTATCTGCCGATACCGATCACTGATACCGATCTTTTTAAAGCCTTCTTTAAAGTCCTCTTCTTTGATTTCAAATCCAAACATTGTCACTGAAAGTGCTTTTTCAGTATGCACTGCAAACGGAGTAATGTGAACCTGGCATTATGTGTGTGCGCTGCAAGTGTGCATCAGGAGAGCGCGCGGGCGCTGAATGATTAAACGCTGGCAAGAATTAAAAAGTAATGCAATTTATAAACTTTAGTGACGATGTGACACTGCCTCGATTGTGCAAGTGACAATTCCCGTGTCAACTGTGCAACATGTGTGTGTGTGCGTGTACCTGTTTTTCTATTCTGGTGGGGACTTAAACCTGAATACACACAGACTCATGGGGACTCGTGTCACGGTGGGGACCTAAATTGAGGTCCCCACGTGTAAACAAGCTAATAAATCACACAGAATGTTTTTTGAAAATCTAAAAATACACAACGTTTCCTCTAAGGGGTAGGTTTAGGTGTAGGGTTGGTGTAGGGCAATAGAATATACGGTATGTACAGTAGAAAAACCATTACGCCTATGGAGAGTCCCCACAAGGATAGCTGACCAGACATGTGTGTGTGTGTGTGT
>NW_015670605.1:1264058-1271310 GCF_001515625.1 Sinocyclocheilus rhinocerous | reverse complement strand
TGTGTGTGTGTGTGTGTGTGTGTGTGTGTGTGTGTGTGTGTGTGTGTGTGTAAAAATGACGAGTGATTAAATATGTATATATATATTTTTTGTTGTAGCATTATGGCCAGATCAGATTGACTCTTCTGCACTGAAGACTTGCAAAGTGGAAGACGACTTACGCTGGTCAAGTAAGAGACCTTACAAACACACATAGTTCATCTTTGACCTTTTTTATTTCCATTTTGTGTTTATCTATTTCTTAGCCATACTGTTTCAGGAATATGCTTTTATTTGGCATGATTGTTCAGTGGTGCTCTTTTATGTTGTTGGAAGTTAAATGAGAGTATGAATCACTGTAACATATAGATAATCAAAAACCACACACACACACATACCATTTAGATGACTTCTTTAATATGCAGATGTGTGTGTGGGTGTGTTGCCCTCATATTAGGTGAATCATAAAATTAATGATCCAATCAGAACGAAGCGTTTTGTGGAGGGGCTGAAACAAACAGAATATAAAATTTTTTTTACTTTTGCTTACACACGCACACACATGCATGGACCCAGAAACATCAATAAACATTCTTAGTGTATGAAATACACACACACACTTGCTTTGGCACACACACACACACACACACACACACACATATAAACACTCGAAAACATTCACACAAACTCTGGCTGCTATGGACACACAGCCACGTACCTGGTTCTGGCACGGTTTTCCTTCCCCACGGCGATGCAGAATTCCTGCCCTTCCTGTTCCCGCAAACCCCAAACATCCAAACCAGCTGAGTCATTTTTATCTCCAACACACACAAACACACACAAGATTCCCTTTGTCACATCAGCCCCTGTGACATTTAAGTTATAGCTTTCTTTAATTGCACTTTGACTGATTTATTATTTCTAATAGACTCACTGTGTATATCAGGTGGCATATTTCAAAACACCAGATGGCAGTTTCATCAGAATTCATGCTCTGTGATGTGAGGAAATATTTGATGTTTATTAAAAGCAACACTGCAGCTAAAAATATTGTCACTCCTCAACTGAGTGTATAATTTCGTTCGGTACCTTCAGTAGTTATTTATGAGGGTGACACACACACACACACACACACACACATATATATATATATATATATGCATTTTTTCATAAAAAATTGTTGATCTGGCATATATGTTTCTCAGTAGATAATTCATATGCATCCACTGAGAGACAAAAAAACCCTCCAGTTTCTTTAGAGAGAAGGATTATCTTTTCTATTTTTACACAAAATAGGGTGTTGTGAGCACACACGTAATGTAATGTCTGTTTCATTCATACTGGAAGCCAGAGGGCCCCCTCCTGCAGAAACTCCACATATGCATCACAGAAGTAATAGAACTGATGATGTTCCAGGAAATCCCTAATATGGACAAAGACATCCAGCTATTGCTGTAGCTGAGTAAAAAGAAGATAGATTCACACTTAAACTAATCAAAGATGAAGACACTAAACACACGATTGTGACAACATATGGTTTCTCTGTGGTCTTCAAGCCATCTTGGGTATTTTTATAAGAATAAAGTATATGTATAATGCAGTGTTAATCAACATATTAATTAATCACTTTTTAGAATACTGTAAAATGATTTCTGCCTCATTCTGTGATATGAAACCACATCTGGTCACAAAAAGAAGTTATTTCAAACACTCGATTAATGTTATGAAGTGAATTTGGAGTAAAAGTATGTCAATAAATCTCTTTGCTGGACAAGAGGTTTGTAAAAAAGCTCATACACATGCAAAACTGTGTCGCGCACGTGCTACTGTAGTACATTAATGCATCGCACAGATCGATTTTTTTGTTGCACTGTACAGCCCTGACCAAATCAGTTCCAGATTGTAGAGGTAGCTTCTCATTTAGCCATAAACTCCTCCTCAGTTTCACGTCCGCTTTCTGCCATTTCGCTCTGCACGGTGGCATACAGAAATATAAAACATTTTAGAATCATAAGATTTAATGAAGTTTTTAAATGTTTGATTCAAAGAGATAGTCCACCCAAAAATGTAAATTCTGTCATCATTCACTCACCCTCATGTCTTTGTTCTGTGGAACACAAAAGAAGATTTTTTTTAGTAAACCCAAACCCTTCTGGGTCCCAATGACTTCCACAGTATGGACACAAATTACTATGGGAGTCAATAGGACCCAAAACTGTTCGGTTACATCTTCTTTTATGTTTCACATAAGAAAGAAATGTATACTGGTTTGGAATAACATGAGGGTGAGTAAATGATGTCCATTTTCATTTTTGGGTATACTATCCCTTTAAGTACCAATTTTGTCTCAGATGTTTCTCTTAAAAGTCCTTAAAATAGATAAATTATTGTGTAACACAGTGAATGTTAAAAGCTCAGATCATTTGGGCTTAGATGAACTTGATGAGAAATGTTTGCATTCGTGTGGAGAACTCACCTGAAAGTTTGGAGGAGATTATTGAGGTGTTTTTCTTAGGAGAAACATCTGAGGAGTAGGAGAGTTTCCTTTTGCTCTCCATTGCTGTCCATGAGAAACAATTGCGATATTAAATAGATTTCATTTGTGCTGTGGGTTCAGATGCCATGTGTTCTGTGCTGCAGACTTGCGTGAGTGTAATGTTGACTCACCGCTCTGAACTGCAATGATCAGAAACGCCTACAGGAATAATGAGATCCAACAGTTCTTCTATTTCATAATAATTGCTTCCAAAAGAATATTGATTCCTTTCAATGTCCTAGAACAGCAAAAGCTGCTTAATAATTGTGATTTTTGGATCAATAATAATGCAGTCGTTTCAACAAATGGATTTTAGAGTCAATAAGGTCAAAATTCCTCACTGGAGAAAAAAAAAAAAAAAGCATTCCTGATTTATTCACAAATGCATCTCCAGGTCCTGAATCAACGACCTGCTTTGTAAATCTCCAGTACAGTATCAGATGTTTGTGAATGGTAACCTGAGCCGTGCTGATGTATGAGATGGCGGCGCGGCACATGTCCGAGATGAGCTAGTTTGCATGCGACGTGCCGTGTTGTCTTATGGACTACAGCTCTAACATAAACACACAAGATCTACATGTTTGCCTGCGTCTCAGGTTCTCTGCCTGTTGGAGCGATATGCCATTACCTTCAGTTATCATTCATCAACATCCAGTGCAAACATTTAGCCATTTCAGCCCAGCTCCAGGTTTCTACCTGCTTGTAAAACATCGGTTTGTCATTTGGAAAAATAGCCTATAAATATATGAGATTGCAACCATAATTTGTCCAAACATCTAGATTTTGAATAGCATATCTATTGTTTTTAACATTCTTTTTGTTGTAAAGTGTGTTTGTGTTATCATTCTTTATAATAATGTCATTTATATATAATAAATAAACACACTCACACACACACACATATATATTAGTTTGATATAAATCAATAAAAATCAGTGTCTCGAAGCTCAGTCTAAGCACAAACATGCTTATCAAGCAAGATATTTTACAAAAAGAATGTTGCTGGGTTAAAAAACAATAGATATACTATTTAAATTGTAGATGTTCAGACAAATGATCAAACGTTAGTGGAACATGTTAATATTTATTGTGCAACACCATTTGGTTAAAAATAATAGTTTGAGGCCGCTGTATATGGCATAGTTGAGTTACATCTAGTGATTGTTTGGTTGGTTCCTGTGGGTTTGTGTCACCAGTTGAGCATAAAACCACATAGTAGAAACTCAAACCATGAACTAGTAAGCAAGTCTGGGATCCACATCATTGTATGATTGTTGGATATGTGGTATTTTTGATATCCTATATTCTGAAGCAAATATTCATGACTGGATTAGATTATAAAGAGTTTCAAGTATATATTTCAGTCTTTATGTCTCCATGTCTTTCTTTCTCCTGGCCACATGATTTGCCTGGTCCAGGTGTAATCCGTCTGCTTTTGCATTGCCATTTTACAGGTGAGGGCCGAGATTTGCATCCTCACCAGAACCCTGATCCCACACACAAACACGCACAATTCCTGCCGACTAGCTACTGCTTGCTCTTCTGTTAACAAACAAAATCAGTTTCTACAGCAGTCAAATGAAGCAAACCTCTGTAGTGAGCCGGGTTACACGCTTGACTGTGGGCTAGTGGAACACGGCAAACTGAACTGATCGCTGTGATGGCCGAAAACACAATGGAGGAAGGATAACAGCATTTGATAGGGGCCGTTCACAGGAGAATGTTCATTTTTTCCATTTATTTTCATTTAGAAAAAATTACTGCTGAACTTTAAAGCAGCGCTTTTTCCCACCTTAGTAAAGTACCAGGGCCGTAACTGCCATAGACTACACTGAGGGATGTTTTTCCCCTCCGTAGTCATCATGGCTTGGTTGTGCCAAGACCAAATGTCCCTTGAAAGTTTTTATTAATATTAGCATTAAAATATTTGCATTAAAATTAATAATAATATTGTTTCTGTAGAACTTTTTTCCCATTAACTGTTTTTATATTAATTAATTTATTCATATTTCATATTTTTCTTTAGAAATGTCTGTTATTTTCCCCATAACCATTTTATTAATATTCATATTTATATTTCGCATGACACTGCAAATGTGAGACATAATAAAAATACTGGGTGTAAGAGAAACCCCCAAAATTTTGTGTGGATAAAAATATGTTGTCAAGAAAAATCAAACCATTACTTTTATATTATATTAATATAAAATATTAATATTGATTCTGCAGAAAATTGTATTTTTATGAATATTTATTTATTAATAATGTTAATTAATATTTGTAATTGTTATTTTCCCAATAATAGACTTTAATAATATTAACATTGATGTTATTGGTAATATTGATATTAATATAAAACATGAGAGTGTAAACATAATGAAAAAAAATACTGTGTAAGAAAAAAATCTACCTCTATTTAAATCCTTGGTTAAAAAAAGCGAATTCACTCCCTTAAATGTTGTCAGAAACATCAAACTGTAATATTTAAAAGTGGAAAATGTCACAAAATGATGGGTTATACCACATGGTTTCCTGCTCTTTTTTTTTCTCAGTTTTTAAAGTTTTTCCACTGAGACTAATGTAGATCATGTGTGAGATGGTTCTGCTGAGAAACACAGCAAACTAGTAAATCTCTAGAGCACTGGTCTTCAAAAAGGGATCAATAATGGGTTGTTTTATTATTGTTATTATTAGTATTTTTATGGTTACGCCACCAAGGGGTTTGAAAAGGTTGAAAACCTCTGTTCTGGAAACGTTCATGTTGTAAATATCCTGTCAGGCACTAGAGGGAGACACTGAGTCTGAGTGAATGTGTGTCTGTGAGGGTAATGAGGGTAAACAGCGTCTACAGTTTGGCTGTTATATCTGGTTTGCAGCTGTTTCTCAACTCATTTGTCAGATTTCCGCTTTTAGTAATTAATCTCGTCTGGTGTGTGTGTGTGTGTGTGTGTGTGTGTGTGTGAGCTTGTTCAGACGCTCTTTGACAGCAGGACACCTCCAGCTCCTATTACAGACACCCCAGGGGCCGCCAGACTCACTTAAACTCAACCAGTCACTCTCTCTACCCCTAAAACACACGCAGATCGAGGAAACAGCCAAGAAATTACATGTCATGGCAGTTAAATATGAACTACCACCCCACACAGCGAACCTATACATATCACAACACTGAACCAGACTAAGAGGTTTCTAAGAACACAGTACACATCACAATGTTTCCCCACAGACTTTGTGGCGGCAATCCCACCACTATATATAATATATACAAATAAATGTTTTGATTTTAAAAACGTATCAGTGTGTTGAAATTAACAAACGATGAGCAATACAACGGTTTATAGTGTTTATGAATGTTTGTTAATGTTAGTTAACAAAAATACACCTGTTCATTGTTAGTTCATGTCAGCTCAGGCTCATTAAATAATTAAGAGGTAAAAGTTTTGATTTTAAAAATAACATTAACTATGAATAATTAATGCTTTAGAAGAACTTTTCATTGTTCGTTCATGTTAACTATTGTAGTTAACTAAGGTTAACAAAGTTTGCTGCAAAATCATTTTATTTTATTAATTTATTATTTTAATTATTTTATTATCTTTTTTTAAAGAAATAAAACCATTACATAAATTAGAAAAAAAATTAATACAATAAAACATAAAATAATAAAAACTAGTGCTGTTAAACAATTAATCGCGATTAATCGCATCCAAAATAAAAGTTTGTGTGTATTGAAAATCTGAAATAGCACAAAGTTTCCTGTGAGGGGTAGGTTTAGGGGTAGGGTTGGTGTAGGGCAATAGAATATACGGTCTGTACAGTAGAAAAACCATTACGCCTATGGGATGTCCCCACTTTTCACAAAAACAAACCTGCGTGTGTGTGTGTGCACGAGTAAAACTGTGGAGACTGGCAGGAATTTGTGGCCATTTCAGTTCAATCAAGGCAGCTGAAATCTTGAATTCTCCTTAGTGCAAATCAGATTCTGGCCCCCCAAACGGGTAAAAGAGAAAGTCAACACCCCTCTGAGAGAAAGAGGGAGGGAGAGCATGGTCTGAGGAAATTGAAATGGAGCTGTATGTTTATCTCTCTCTTTCTCTGTTTCTGTTTGCAAATGGACCCAGTGCCCCAGACAAACGGGGGGAGAGCGTTTTAAACGAGTCAGTGGCACGCACAGACGGCATTCTCCTCCCTCAGGCGCTGGCATGCCAAAGCCTGCTCCAGTATCCCAGAAGTCCCTGCTCGTATGTGGCCAATAAGCAGAAAAATAAAGCCAGAAAACAAAACTAACTGGCAGAAACAGGCAGCAGTTTGTGCTTGTGTGCAGGTGCACAGACGTTTCTCTTACACCTGTTTGTAAAGTCATGACGCACAGGACGTGAACGCTAAATGAAACTCCAGACATCAGAGTATACCAGTCTTCATCATCTTCTTCCTCCCCAGCCTCATAACATTAGGCTTGCACTAACTGTTTATACTTTTACAGTTTATCAATCGATCATGTGGAGTTCACTAATGACACTAGGTGGCGTAAGATCAGTGTATCAATAGAGTTCTGAGGCAGTAGTTCATGTGATGCATTTGACAGATTAATGTATATTCATATACATATTAATATAATGTTAATATAAATAGCAATGTCATAAAAATTTAAGATTATATATATTTAATAATTGTAATTATTGAATTAATAATTTATTAAATACATATTTTTTTATTATTTTTTATATTATTTTATTT
>NW_015670605.1:1254966-1264005 GCF_001515625.1 Sinocyclocheilus rhinocerous | reverse complement strand
AAGTTAAAAAATATATATATATATTTTTTTTTTGTAAATAATCTATATTTTATTTCTTAGCTTTAATTCAGTCTTGGTTTGAATTTTTTAAAAATGATTAAAAATGTAAACATTGTTTAGTAATCATGGGAAAAGCATGGCATCTTGTTGACATGACTTGCATTCTGTTACTCTTTTTGTTGTTTAAATGTTAAAGTGACACTTTCTTTATCTTTGTCGTTCAGGTACGGATCTGTTCCCTCAGAGGACGTCTTTCCCGTCTCTCTCTCCATTAACGGCTCCTCGTTTCTCTGATTCACACATGCATTATCCGGGTCCCTTCACCTACTCTGCCAACCCGTCCAGCACTGGAATCGGTGGTCTCAGCGTGGCCGGGATGCCCACCTCCAGCCGCTACCACACCTACCTTCCGCCTCCATACCCTGGCAACCAGAACCAGAACTCCCACTTCCAGACCAACTCCTCAACTTCAATTCAATCTTGTTCTACATTTTTTTTTTTATATTTTAATTTAAACATTATTTAAATTAAATTTAAAAAATGTAAACACTATTTAGTAATCATGGGAAAAGCATGAAAATGTTTTGGCCAAAATATGTGGACATATCATTACTCTTTTTGTTGTATATATATATTGTTAAAATTCTTAGTATTATAAGTCTTGTTGTCATTATTGTGGAAAAATAACTATTTTAATTGCATATCATTTAAATTTACAAAAAAATAGGCATAATTTTTAATGCAAACATTACCTTCCGCCTCCATACCCTGGCAACCAGAACCAGAACTCCCACTTCCAGACCAACTCCTCGCCGTACCACCTGTACTACGGCACCGGATCCGGCTCCTACCAGTTCTCCATGGTTCCGACCGGCGGCACCGGATCGGGAGGCGACAGGTCGCCCACCCGCATGCTGACGTCCTGTATCGCGGCGGGCGGAGCCGGAGGCGGAAACAACAGCCTGCTCAACGCCAGCCTCGGCAACCAGAGCGACGGTGTGGATGCCGACGGCAGCCACAGCAACTCGCCCACAGCAATGAGTGCATCGACACGCATAGACGAGTCCGTCTGGAGGCCTTACTGAGAAATAGTGTGCAGAAAGACTGAAGAGGTGGAAATTAAGAGAACAGGTGATAAGTCTTGCATGCTTGATCGTTTAATTGCTTCTATGACATGTCAATCGCTTCTAAGACAACCAAAGTGATCCAGTGACCAGAAATGAGAGAGCTTTTGCTCTGGATGCTCCATACGGGATCAAAACTAAAGGAGGACACAAGTCTCACAGGGAAAATCAGGTGTATATAGAAAGATTATAATTAAAAAATAATAAGAAAAGGCATCCCATAGTAATATATCAGCAACTTTTCTTACTAAAAAAGCTGAAAAACCAAAGAAAAGAAAGGCAGGTGCTTCAAGGACATATTCTGATGAGCCTGTCTCTGAAAAAAAGCCAATTCATCCAGCCTTACAAACCAATCTGCCTGAAAGCTGTAATTCCCAGAGTGCTTTGCAACCACAAAAACGTGTCGTGCAAACAATATGAAAGAGCTTCACAGAGCTGCAGGACTGTGGGACTTTCAATGTGTAAATATGATGATAAACAAAAATGCTTCCCACAAGTTTCAGGTACTTTCCAAACTTGAAATGATGAGATGTGATCATTGAATACAAGTGTGGGTCAGTGTGAGCTTTGTGAGATGTTATGCCAATGGGTTTTTCATTCAAACGGATTTTAGGGTGAATATCACAAAACCTGTCAGGAACATATTCAGGTCATATTTAATGAGAAATGAGAAATTATATTTTGCATGAAGAAAATGATGCTTAAATTAGAACCATTCATTTTGCATTTGCATTGTGGCTCTGTTTTCATCACAACGAAGCACATTTGACCCTTACACTCTTACTATTGTAATGCAAAAAAAGTTTTCTCATTACTGTAATGTAAAAAAAAGGATATATTATTTCATTTGCAAAGCATTTAAATTTACATAAATCTAGGCATCATGTTCGTTATGCAAAAATATTTTTTGCTTTGATTTTAGGGCGAAATGTGATCTAGATGTGTTTTCGTGAGATTCACCCGTTTAGAGGTTCTCGATATGTAGAAACGTAAAACAGTGTCTATCATCCAAAGACATACAGGTGTTTCTTTTTTTTTCTCTCTTTTGTTTCTTGCTTGCCAATATCACGAACAATTAATTTGCCTTTGAACTTGTGGAGACTCGTCGTTTTTTGTTTTTTTTTCCTCAGTGTTGATCACTTTTTATGACTTTCTTCAGATTTGTTTGAGCTCAGTTTGATGTTTTGTGTATTTTTTTAATTTTGTATTTATTTGAGCCAAAGAGGACGTGTTTCCGGGTCACAAACATTTCGCTTTTTTTTTTGTTTTGTTTTTTCTACTGTTCTTTTTTTTTTATTTCTTTGTTTTAATATAAAATTGGAAGTTGTGCTACTGTAATATATTCTTTCTAAATTATACAAAAATTTTAATGTAATGTCTATGTTTTTCCAATGCAGCTTTAATGCACTAAAACATTTATTTAAGAGGTTCTATGTCCTTGTTAAACCACATAATGGAGACATTCTTACCAGATTGAGTTCCACGTGATATTTAGTCATGTGCCTGAAAGGCCTCAACCATCTCAAGCCAAAGAGTCCAACAATCACCTGTTGTCATTCCACATCTCTAAAGTGTGAAAAAGATGTTGCTCTAAGCACCTACATTATGTGTCTATTTTTCCTACCTTGTTCTTGGAATGACTGAAATCAGAGACAATAATTGGGCACGTTTGAAAGGAGATCGGCCTTGATTATTTGAATAACAAAACCATGCACAAGCTCATAGACAGAGGGTAAAGTGGCTATCACACACACACACACACACACACACACACACACACACATACATTCAGGTAACAGGTGTAAGTGAATATTTCAGCCCATAACCCAGAGGTTTTTCCCATGCTCACACCTGCTGCCATCACCTGAGGGCCGAGAGCCCCAAAAAGAGCAAAGGAAACAGGTAGAAAGATGGATGAAGAGAGACGTATCTCCTTTCGCAATCATCGGTCATCCTTCAGGCCTTGTTATCCAAGCAGAAGTGGCCGTGTTCAGCTTGATTCACGGCCGCTTTGATGCCTTTATGTGGGCGGTTATTTTCCGTCCCATTGTGCCTCTGCTTGATTATCGCCTAAAGCTGCAGGCTACAGGAAAGATGGATTCAAAATGTGAGCTGGTCTAGTTACAAGCAGGAGTCGATTCTCTCCTGCAAGGACTTCTGGGTAATAGAAACCCTACTTGCTTCTGCAATTCTGACGTGTCGTATGATGATTCTCTCTCAGTGCCTCGGTCTGGATCTATTTATGTCTGTGGCTATCAAATCCTGTAACAGTCGTATTTTCACCAAAGAGTTTGTTGTGATCGTTGATTATGACTGAGATGGATCAAGAATCCAAATCAAGCTAAATTAAGATTTGCTGGCCCAAAACAAGACCAAAAACATATCTATTTATTTCCACAGTATCAGTACTGATCGTTATTGTGTGTTGCCTTGAACAGTCTATTGACTTTAAGGTTCTGTTCCAAAACCTAACTCTTAAAAATAAAGGTTCTTTATTGGCATATTGGAAAAAAACATCCATGGAACCTTCGTTATAGTGGAAAAGGATCTTCACAATCAGGAAAAAAATGGTTCTTTAGGTAACAGGTGTAAGTGAATATTTCAGCCCATAACCCAGAGGTTTTTCCCATGCTCACACCTGCTGCCATCACCTGAGGGCCGAGAGCCCCAAAAAGAGCAAAGGAAACAGGTAGAAAGATGGATGAAGAGAGACGTATCTCCTTTCGCAATCATTGGTCATCCTTCAGGCCTTGTTATCCAAGCAGAAGTGGCCGTGTTCAGCTTGATTCACGGCCGCTTTGATGCCTTTATGTGGGCGGTTATTTTCCGTCCCATTGTGCCTCTGCTTGATTATCGCCTAAAGCTGCAGGCTACAGGAAAGATGGATTCAAAATGTGAGCTGGTCTAGTTACAAGCAGGAGTCGATTCTCTCCTGCAAGGACTTCTGGGTAATAGAAACCCTACTTGCTTCTGCAATTCTGACGTGTCGTATGATGATTCTCTCTCAGTGCCTCGGTCTGGATCTATTTATGTCTGTGGCTATCAAATCCTGTAACAGTCGTATTTTCACCAAAGAGTTTGTTGTGATCGTTGATTATGACTGAGATGGATCAAGAATCCAAATCAAGCTAAATTAAGATTTGCTGGCCCAAAACAAGACCAAAAACATATCTATTTATTTCCACAGTATCAGTACTGATCGTTATTGTGTGTTGCCTTGAACAGTCTATTGACTTTAAGGTTCTATTCCAAAACCTAACTCTTAAAAATAAAGGTTCTTTATTGGCATATTGGAAAAAACATCCATGGAACCTTCGTTATAGTGGAAAAGGATCTTCACAATCAGGAAAAAAATGGTTCTTTTAAGAACTGTTCACTTAAAAGGTTCTTTGAGGTTCATTGCTGAGAAAACGCTCTTGTAGAACCTTTATTTTTAAGAGTGTACTGAGCTCCCTACATAGGCAGCACAGAATCTGTACCAAAACTTAAGCGGCGTAAATAGGCCTGTGGGTTTCTCCCTATGTGAAATGTTCCAGATCAGTCACTTATTTGAAGGCAGATGCCTATGTAGGCGTCAATGAAGCTCAACAGGTTTTGGAACGTAACCCACGATGTTGCCAGTGAAGTGAATATCACTGAAGGCCACGAGTCGGTGGTGTTTGTAAAATGCACAGATTGTAATCATGCTGAAAGAGCTAAAAAGCACAACACACTCCTGTAGAACAAATTGTCTTTTTCAGTCATTATATGTTTGTAATTTTGGTTCTGAAATATGCTCTTTTGTTCCTTCATTGTGTGCTAATGATGTATTTTTTTAATGCATTTTAATAAAAAAATAAAAAAAAGATCAGGATTTGCTTGTGATTTTAGAATTTTATTTACTTGTTAATGTTTTTGTAATTCAGCCATTGATTTTACAATGCCGCAAAAAGTTATACGAATTAAATTTCCTCGATATTTCCAAAATTCAATGGTGTCATTTGTTTGAGATCATGTAAGTTTAAAGGTTTGACATATTTTTGTCACTTATAGTTTTACAGACAGAAATGAAACTACTTCTAACTTTTAAAACGATGTACATTTACATAGTCTACAAACTTGTCTACACAAAATATTTACAGTACTAAATAAAAAGTAATAAACAAATTAAAAAAATTGAAAAGTCACTACTATTCAAAGGTTTGAGGTTGGTAAGATTTTTAATGTTTTTGAAATAAGTCTCTTATGCTCATCAAGGCTGCATTCATTTAAACAAAATTACAGTAAAAACTTTAATATTGTGAAATATTTTATATTGCTATATTACTATTATTATTACTTTATTACTATATTAATATGACTAAATATTACTATATTTTCTATTTTAATATTTTATGAACTTTAATTTATTTCTGTGATTAAAGTTGAATTTTCAGCATCATGACTCCAGTCTTCAGTGTCACGTGATCCTTCAGAAATCATTCTAATATGCTGATTATTTATTATTATTATCAATATTGAAAACAGTTGTTTTCGTGGAAACTGTGATAGATTTTTTTATGATTCTTTGATGAATGGAAAGCTGATTAGTTCAGCATTTATTGGAAATAGAAATCTTTTGTAACATTTTCAATGTCTTTACTGTCACTTGTGATCAATTTAATGCATCCTTGCTGATTAAAAGTACAATTTTAAAAAATAAATACATAAATCTGACAGGCCCCATTTAAACAGTAGTGTAAGTGGCCTAGAAAAAGCTTTTACTCTACACAAATCATAGCAATTATACTCTGCTAAATCTGTTACATGACTAAATGTAAATGTAGCTGAAGAAATAAATTGTCTCAAATTAAACTGTCAAACTTCACATGCCTTGCTTATAACCCTCAAATGTGAAGGTTTGTTTTTTCAAACAGTCAAACCAACATTCAAAGTTTGTCTTGACAAACCTTCCTTCTCTAAGTGAATGTCAGTATGTTTACGTGTGGGCGTGCTTTCTGTCACTTAACTTGAAGTTCTCTCTAACAGGTTCTCACTTCACACAATCATAGCTGAGCTCAGTTTTCACGCCTTCCACCTGACAAACAGCAGCTGCTCGATATCTTCACATGTGAACGATGTTTGAAGATTCACACGTTTCTTCAGATTTAACTGTACCATCTGAAACCCCTCAGGACACAAACACAGAGTTCTGCTGCTCGGATCGTGTTCAAATGTAATGCGAATGTAAACATGGCCACTCTTCCAAACCTGTCATGCAGTCAGCAGGCATTACTGTCAGAACAGGCAATTACTGGAAAAGACTCAATTGGATGCGGTCACTTGCATCACCCTCAGCGGGATGTAAATATAGACAGTGAATTCACCTAATGAGGTGTGTTAAAGGGGTCCTATTATGCGTTTTCACTTTTTCAACTTTTCGAACAACCTAGTATGAGAGCCTGTTCTAGTACACCCCCAAAACAAAATCAAGACTTTGTAAAAGAGCATAATAGGACCCCTTTAAGTGAATATGACGGGGTTGACCGGTGTGTGCTGCATTTCAACATAAGGACTCTACTGTCATGTTTTTGGCATTGTAGGGGAACATGCTGTTATTGCACAAACTTGACTTTGGTTTTTTTTCGCAGTCCGAAGGCGGGCCTTCATTTGATACAGGAACTATTCGAGCCGTTCATGCCAGACTGGGGAGAGAGGTATTGTAATAATGTAAAATATGTGAAAAATAATGTGTTTTTCGAACAACCTAGTATGAGACCCTGTTCTAGTACACCCCCAAAACAAAATCAAGACTTTGTAAAAGAGCATAATAGGACCCCTTTAAGTGAATATGACGGGGTTGACCGGTGTGTGCTGCATTTCAACATAAGGACTCTACTGTCATGTTTTTGGCATTGTAGGGGAACATGCTGTTATTGCACAAACTTGACTTTGTTTTTTTTTCGCAGTCCATCTATCTATCTATCTATCTATCTATCTATCTGTCTGTCTGTCTGTCTGTCTGTCTTGTCCATCATGAATGTAACATCAGTGAGTTGTTGGTGTTTCCAGTCATTCATGTTTTTGGAATCTTATATTTTGGTTTCAAATAAACACTACAATTAGAATCATAACTTTTATTTTCCTATTGAACCCCATGTTACAGTCACTCTCCCATAGAGTGCAGATAAACGTCAAGCTTTTAATTAACTAAAGCTCAAGGCAAGTACTGATACACAGACCATGATGCAGGAAAGTGTTTCTCTTTCTAACACAAACTTTATAAACATGTGGCTATCGGAAAATCTCCCATCTTTTCCAAGTCTTTTACCTCAGAGTATCTTTTTCCTATATAAGGTTTGGGACAGGAAAGCAGAAGTCTTTGATAATTTTTGACCCTACACTGTATATATATTTCTTTATATAATCTCCCAAAGGAATTTTTAAGAAGTGAAATGAGGCCTAGTCACAGGATAAGCTTCTTTCTCTGAGAAACATCTGAAGTATAAGGAAATTTAACACAATTTTATCATAAACTTTAATTAAATATCGTTGAAGTTATTTCAATAAAGACATCTATGCTGATACAAAAGATTTCTGTTTCAAATAAATGCTTTCTCTTCATCAAAGAATCCTTAAATCTATCACAGTTTCCACAAACATATTAACTGTTTTCAACAATAATAATAAGAAATGTTTCAAATCAGCATATTAGAATGATTTCTGAAGGATCATGTGACACTGAAGACTGCAGTAATGATGCTGAAAATTCACCTTTGTGTCACAAGAATAAATTACATTTTAAAATAGATTCAAAAAGAAAACCATTATTTTAAATTGTAATATTTCACAAGTTTTTACTGTATTTTTGATCAAATACATTCAGTTTTAGTGAGCATTAGAGACTTCTTTGAAAAACAATAAAAATCTTACCGACCCCAACAGGGTTTTGGAACGATAGTGTATATATATTTTTACATTCTGAAAAACAACTTCATCTTTATTAACTGTGGCTGTGGGAAGGCGGCTTCACTTGGTTTAAAACACATAAAAGAAAAAGTAGGACGAAGACAAACAAGAGCTGATATATTTTGGAAAAATAGGGGACTGTCAAAAGTGGCTTTGGTTTCTCATGGAAACCACTTCCTGATTCATGAGGGAGCCCTCTGGTACCTGCATCCATACGAAACCCATTACAACTGTACTGACCTCTCTCTTCCCAGCCTCCGTGAGAAGAGGGAACAAGCGGGCTGGAACCGGTTTGCTTCGGGAGCCCGTGAGCGCGGGACTATTTTTTAACTGGACCGGAGAAAAACAGACTGGGATGGGAAAGAGAAGCCGTGTCCAAAATCACGATTCCCACACAGAGACCGTGAAACAGAGACCACAGGGACCAAAAACTGATGATTATTCTCACATTCCCACTCATGAGGGGACAGAGACCAAAGATGACTTCTTCTGAATTTAAGAAGTAATGGGGAAAAGACAGAAGAGAACGAGTAACAATCATCTTATCAAAACTCAGCAGCACAGACACCAACCAAATAGAGACTTTGCTTTTGTCTGCTGCATGTCAGATTTTTCCTCATATATCATACATAATCTTATTTCTCAAACTGTGCTCAGATTTGACATCTTTAATCACAAGTCACATGATCTCAAAATCATCAATTCTTCCAAAACTAAATGATCTGAGCTGCTATCAACATTAATTTTATAGCTCTAAATTAATACTGTTTGTCAACTATTGACATTGTTTATTTTTATAAAGAATGATTTATTTATTATATTATTCATTTATTATAAAATAAATATTGTTTATTTTGATTAACAAAAATATAAATATATAAAAATATAAAACATTAAAATTTGATTAAATATAAAGATAAAATAATATACCTTGATATTTTTGTTAAAAAAAAAAACAGTGTTCACCTTCAAGGCTAAAAGCAAAAAA
>NW_015670605.1:1241135-1253255 GCF_001515625.1 Sinocyclocheilus rhinocerous | reverse complement strand
AACTTAAAGGTGCAGTAGGAGATCTTGGAAAATGCTAACTTTAGCCTGATAGCACTGAAAGCGAACGTCCCACCTTCCCTGCAATCGCCGTCCAAAGCCATGCCCCCTGAACGCATTTACACTCACAGACCAGAGACAACATTACTACAATAGGCTATCAGGTTCCCAATTCCAGCCCATGTTCCGAAGTGAAGTAAACTTCAACGGATTTCCCCTGCTCAGGGAGTAGGGAGCAATGAACTCTGTGTAGGGATCATATCGATCGGAACACAGTTCATGCACGTAGCTCACTTCTAACGAGCTGGCGCGAGGACTGGATTAACCGCTGGGCTACATCATGTGTCATTCACCGGTGAGAAATCTTTAAAAGTACTACAATACCAGGAAGGAAGATCGGCTTGTTGATGTTTGCCTGCCATCCTCGCTCTGTCTGCACAGCGTGCGTGAACGCGCTGATGAGTATCCTGTCTGCGCGAACTGGGTGCGCAGAGGTATGCTAATACATACGTTGACAGGCAGGTAGGAAAGCATATTAAAATGCTCGGACCGAACGTTTTGATTAGACGAACATTTCTTGATCCTACACCTTCCACAGAATATATAAATACAGACAAATACATTTAGACCACTTAACTTAATGATTGCTATCGGGATGTGAAGAGATTTTCAACCAGCATAACAAAAAATGTTTCTGAAGACAATCACCTATTGCACCTTTAAGTACTCACAAAGCGTAATCACACAAGCAAGAGTGCAGTTTTCCTAAGTATGGGCATGTCAGTGCACTCGCAAATGTGACGTTGATTTTATACAACAGTTTACCAAACAAGTAGTTAATACTGAGTGAGTTACAGTTTAGGCACAACCACCTCAAGCGAATGTAAAAACTTGTTTGCGAATTAAGGGATTTTTATTCGAAATTTGGCGTTTCCATCACTCGTTTCTCATGCGATACTTCAAAATATGCATTAAAATAGGGTGATGGAAACATAGCTAATGAGACAAGATATTTCTATAAAAGTTTCTGTGCACAATGTGAACAACAAATTACCTAAATAGGCTGAAACTTACAGAAGGAAAAAAAAAGTTTGGCTAATGTAGTGTATGGCTTAATTAAAATTTATGTGCTCACATACCACTTTTCTTCCGTATAAATTCAAATGTTTCCATGGCCACAATGTAACATTTGGCTGCTAACCAATTATTTTGTTAACAAAGCTTTGTACTTCACTGGCGTATTAAGATTAACGTGAAAAAACATTATGTGCAAAAATGTGTTTTGCCATCCCACTGCCGGCGGTACTCACAACCGTATGTGACTGTTATGCCAACAGGCTCAGCCCTAGCCCTGTGGCTCACCAGTTTCCAACTTTCACTATCTGTCCTCTACTTTCTGACTTAAACTATCTTGTTGAACTCAACCAGGCGGTAAAGACGGCGGTAATGTGGCAAACAAAAGCAAAAAAAAAAAAAAAAAAGCGGCCCCATTCCCATGATGCATCATGAGAACTGATGCAGCAGGCTGGTTTTCTCACATAAAAAGAATGACATGCGATCAAACTCCAACAAGAATAGATATTGTTTCCTGCAGAAGCCGGGAAATCAGGAGGAGGTGCACGCAGGGCTTGAGACTGTATCTTATAAGGGATCTTGGCTCATTAGCTGATTTTGGGAGAAACACAGCTGGGGGGGTTAAACCCTCTCACACCCCCTCATTCCCCCATTAGCCCATCTCCCTGTAGACACAGTCCACGGGAACAGCCCTCATCATGAAGATCTGGGAAATGGCCTGACATTTCATTTGTTTCCTTCTGAAAGCAGCACGTTTAGACACATAGATCGAACAATAAAATGATGAATTTAAAAAAATTAAAGAATAATAGCTAGAACAATAGTACACTATAATAATAGAACAATAGTACACTAGAATAATAGAACAATAGTACACTAGATGGATGGATGGATGATAGATAGACGGATGATAGACGGACTGATGGGTGGGTTGGTGGTTGGATGGATGGATGGGTAGGTGGACAGATGATAGAAAGATAAATAGACAGACAGATAGATAGATAGATAGATAGATAGATAGATAGATAGATAGATTTGGGTGGGATAGATAGATAGATAGATAGATAGATAGATAGATAGATAGATAAGTGAATGTGTATTTAGAATGTAAACAGGGTTCATTGTGATTTCACCTTAATCTGTGTCCAATAAAGCAACATCTTTAATCATGTTCCTCGGGTTGTCTTTGTCATTTTATTTCCTACAGGATTAGACTTCAGTCTGTGTCCATGTATATATGTTTAACATTCTCAGAAATCAAACACCTTCACATCTGCTCCCCCGAGGCTGAAACAGAGCCATCTCTTCTCAATAGCTCCATCCGTCTGGAGGAATTCACATTTAGACATAATTACCGAGATAAAGCACAGGGAATGAGAGGAGAAACAAAGCTCACACTCCTTTTTTTAGGCCTGGAAAGAAAGAGTCATGTTGATGAGGGGGTTTTCCTCAGAGATGACAGAGCGGAGGTGGATCACAGGGAACGTTTCAAACGTGTTAATGCTCCAGATTACCTCACCAAACCCACCGCGTGTGTGTGTCTATGTCTATTCTTTGATCGTCTCTGGGTTGGATCCTCTCCAGAACTTTGCTTTCATCCGAGACTCTCCTACAGGAAAGTCTTCCTGGCATCCCGTCTCATTTGCAGTGTGCGTGTGTGTGCTGTAATGAATGAAAAGTGCCACGGTTTTGAAAATACCAGTGTCTTTGAATAAAAGCTAAGTCTCTCTGTACTGTTTACATATGTTTTATGTGTTTTCTGCATTATAAAACAGATCCTTTTCATGAAGTTTCCAACTCACAAGAATCTAGTGAGCTGCCTATGCAGGATGTTAAGGCATCATAAGTACTAGACTTCTGGTGTCAAATTTTAAGGCAACATCACATATATCCTTTATGTGATCCCATAATCCATTGTGCCTCAAAATGCATCCAAGATGGCTAACAAAATGAGACAAATGTTGATTATTAATATCCTTATAACTAATTTGAACTGAAAAGTATCCTAGTGAAACTTTCTAATACCAGACTCACATATGAATGAATCTCCTGTCTTGTGCTCCAGACACAGAAAATGGGTAACAGTCACAGACGCTTTCATTTTCAAAAGGGAAGGTTTGACAGAAGAAGCAAACAATGGATGAAACAATTAAATGGCATGTTACTGTTGTTCACCACAGATGGAGCTTTTACTGAGCCAAAAGCATGTGTGTGTGTATCAGTGAGTAGCTTTACTTTTTGTGGGTGAGCAGCACATGTATATCTTTTAATTTTATCTTTGGGGTCCACATTTAATGTTAGTAGAAGCTGTTTTTGCACCAAACTACACTAAGAAAGAAAGAAAGAAAGCGCTGTGAGTAAAGTGTGTGTGTGTGTGTGTGTGTGTGTGTGTGTGTGTGTTATTAATGGTTAAAGCAGCCAGTGCTGTTATGCTACTTAATGCCACTGGCTTGAGCTAATGTAGCTATTAGACTAAAGCCCTTAAACCCCACAGAGAGACACTGATAGATATGCTGAGCGAAGATCAAGGGTCTAGTGTGCTTTACCTACGGCTGATGTTTCTTGGAATTCAGTTGGATATGTGTTCAGTGCACTAAACTATGACAATATGGGAAAAAATATCACATTTTATCATAAAATCTTTAAAAATAACTAAATAAATGAAAAGAAAGAATATGTTGCATTACTATTTATTTATTTATTTATTGCATTAATAGATCCAAAGATTTTACTTGCTTCATAAACGCATCAGGTTTATAGCATTATTTTCCCCAATTCTATGAAAACATTATAATATTATAGTATTCATATTATTTTAATCAGATGAAAAATGCACAATAACTGCAAAAATTACATTAGAGTTCCTTATTTATAACACATTCTGATATTTGTGTAATACTTGGCTACATATGCATGTATCAGCTGTCTTACGGCCACACACGGTTTAGTTTTAATGCAATTGATCTCTGTGACAATGGCGACCCCTAGTGATCAGCGTTACTAATAAACATTGCATTGTGTTTAAATTGAGTGACTTACTGTAGTGTTTTGCTGTTGAATTATGTATTAATCTTGGCTTATAATTTGAAAGATCTTACCGACCATTACCTGAAAACTGTTTCTCTTATTGCACAGCAATGTATTATTAAACATTTAGATATTTCTTTGTTTAAATGAGCACTGTTTTGAGTATTTGCACAAGCCAATGCAGTGAAAACCGAAAAATAAGATAGAGAGACACCCTGTAAATTAATAGATGAGTAACACTATTTAACATTTTTATTTTGTTGACTCTTAATTGCTTGTGATATTCCTTATTCCTAAATCGCTTTGGATAAAAGCATCTGATGAATGATTAATTTAATAAGGCCTAACATTGAAACATTGAAAATTGTTCCTCATAGTTCACCCAACTCAATTTACAGTCCAATAGTCTATGACTTATTATATGCAATTCACATTCCACAAAGCTTCAAACGAAAAGTTTGCACTACAGTGTGTGTGTGTGTGTGTGTGTGTGATACTTAAGTAGGCTATTTGTACATGAACATTTAATGCTGTTATTTTCTATAGAAAGTGGAGTTTGTAGTGCTAAGCTAAAGAGCAAAAAGCATAACATCGAACTGTCCGAAAGAACCGGTTCGCGGAAAAGAACCGAACTTCCCATCACTATAACAGAAGTCTCAAATGTCATTCATGCTGCGTTCAATTACAAATTAAGCCGTAGGTTTGGACATTGTTGCTGTGATTGAACATGTGACTATAAATGATATTCGAACGCTTTAACAGAGGGCAAACACAGTGAACATTTTGGAATATAGCGCACGAGTTGTATGGAGTGCTTTTGGTGTTTTTTAGGGACTTTTTTTTTTTTAAATAGAACCATTCACTGCCCGCATGAAAAACCTATGATTTTTCTCTTGTATTTCACTGAATAAAACACTAATGTGTGGTTGAACATGACATGAAACGGAGAAGAATTTATCTGTAAATTCTGAACTGAATGTCAATGAGTCTTCTGAATAGATCAAGTTAAACTGAAATGACAGCATCGTTCCCGACTCCATCCTCCTCGGCTCTCCCTCGCTTCTTTATTGCTGCACTCTTTAGACGTGCTTTCAGAACTCTACAAGAGTGTTTCCAAACATATTGACTGGCTGTTTGTGGGGTGAAAGTATCGTTTTGCAGAGGTCTTCGAGTTCACATATAACTCCTTTTCTGTTAAAGTGCCACAAACTGGGATAGAGCGAAGATGTCCGACCCCCGGCGCTTTCCCGCTTCACGTCAGTCCGCGGGCTCTTGGTCGGAACGGAAGATCTCGCACAGATAAAGTTGCTGGAAGTCATTACAGTATATGGGTTTACAGGGCTGGAGAAACGTTCTTGCCCTCAAGACGTCCAAGAACAACAACCGTGCGGCCTGGCAGCGGGCGTTCCCTGTCCCGCGTGAGTAGCCGCGTGCGACTGTCTGCCTGGTAAATGCAGGCCTCGGCCCAGGGTTTAAAACGGTAAGCTTTATATTACAAGTCATGCAACCACTCAACTCATTTCTTGGCAGGAGGAGACATTTGCTGTTTAATTGAGCCTGGGGTGCCCTACATGCCCTACAGTCAGTTTATTTTCAGGAATGGAAAGCCACCTGTTTCAAGAAAAGATTACCTGGAATCATCTAGCCCTGTGCTGTTTGTATTTCTTTACTATAAGGTCTTATTTGTTAATATTAGTTAATGCATTTGGTTAGCATAAACTATGAGCAATATATTGCCATGCAGCAAAAAATGTATTAAAAAATAAATAAATTACAATAAATAAATAAAAATATCATATATTTTTAAATATAGCCTATTTCAAAATATACAAAAATGGCTAAAAATATATATATATATATATATATTTGCTAGCAGTAGCCTATATTTTCTACCAATATATTTTCCACGTATTCCACATTTTTGAAGAAGCTTTAAAAAATGTATATATGCCAACAGCTTTTACATTTCTTCAATCTGCAGCATCCAGGGGGTCTTTCTCTCTCTTAAATGAGCTGAGAGCCGCTGTGTAGGCAAGTAACCAGCATCGATGTTTACCCAGCTGCATGAAAGCATGTAATGAGTGTTTGGACCACTCCATACACACAGGCTATGCTGCAGCAAACCCCTAAACTCATGATCTCTGCCCATTTATTCTCAAATATTTATTAAAAATAATAATATCTATTTTGTGCTAAATGTTATTTTGTTTCACCTGTGTTCTCAAATTGTATAGGCCCTACTAACAATAATAATAATACCGGTAATATAGATCTGCCACCACTATTACTATTTTGAAAGTTTTATTTATTTATTTTACTATTTGCTTACTTGGTTTTAATTCAGAGGTTTAGTGTGATCATCTTCTTCTTCTTCCAGCTTAGTATTTCTGGTTTAAATGTTCTGGTTTATGTCACTTAGACAGTTATAGGCTATCTTAGTCTAATTATCCACTTACATTTTGTGGATTGTTATTTTAATAGTTGCTGAGGTTGTTAAATAATGAGCATAGGCTACTTGTATCTAAACATGTAGATTTTTTTGACATTTTTATTGCTGGACAGAGTAATCCATGTTCTAACACTTCTCTCTTCATGCAGTAGATGGCAGCATTTCCGCGCAAACGAGACAGGGAAACCCGCAGGTCGGAGTAATGGGCGTGGCAAAAAGTAGCATGCCGAAAGGTGAATGCTACAACAGAAACTTTAGGCCCTGTCCCAACTGGAACACTTTGGCTTTGTCCAAATACCCACACTTGCAGTCTTTGCACTTGACCACTTGATTACTTAAATGACGTATTTCCTGTATTTGGCCGAAGTCTTCAAGTGGGTGTGAAGACCACAAGTGTGTGTCGAACTTTTCATTACCTGATGGGACACACTTATAGTGTTGTAAAAATGCAAGTGTTTACACAGCTTTATTTTAATTTTAATTTGAAATACTTTGCATTTTAAAAACTTCTAAATGTCTGTTCAGTAGCCCCTATAACATGACATAATTTAAAATTGTGGTGCTTCTAATTAAGTGATAAAAAGCAGTTGCAAATGTTGTACAAAATAAATATCACCACAACTCATCTTTGCACCAATAAAAGTAAAAACACTGTGCGCGCACGCGCTCTCAAGTGGCCAAGACCGCAAGTGTGGGTATTTGGACAAGGGGTATATGTGCACTTGCTGTCTTACGGACTTACAATGGACCCGCGTGCGCGTGTCCGGACTCAGAGGAAGACCGCGAGGGTTTAGGGTGCCATTTGGGACAGGGCCTAACCCCTAACCCAACCCTTAACCCTAACCCTAACCAAATAGAAAGACCGTTATCCACGCCCCCTACCTTTCGGCAGGCCCTAATCTTTCGCCACGCCCACTGCTCCAGCCTGCAGTTTACTCCTATTTACTTTGAAGTCCCGATCTGAATCAAATGATTCGCAATGCGCGATCCGATTGGAGCGCTTCGAAATAGTGAATCATTTGCGACGCAGTGGTGTAACTGATTCGGAGTTTCGAAAAGCTCCGTTTCACCCATCACTGTACGTGCTTTTTTAAATCGCTTTTTAAAATCATTCAGGCGATGTCGAAAATGAAAATAAAAAACTCGTTGGATCTGTTTTTTGCTAGTGAATCGCTTGAAGTGAATGATCGAAGTCACGAGTTTGAATCAATCGGAGCGGTTCCGGAGTAAATGACTCAATTGAATCGGTTTGTGTGTTCCTCCGCTTTTCGCGTCTTCGTTGTTTACACGACTACCGGCTTAGCTCGCTAGTTTTCAGTAACTGCAGTATGATGTTTACAAATAAAATATCCATATTTCCATTCCAAAGTTAACATCTAACACAAATATACGGACATATTAAGGTGAGGTAACCGGGAGACCGAGGATGGTTGTTAAATTTTTGACATTTCAATTTGTATCTGGTCTTTGTAACCAGTGCATTCAAAATGTGGTACAAACTAGTTACAAGTGTCTGCTATTACATGACGCAGCTGTAATATTTGCAGCACAAACAGAAATTTCTTTCTGTTTGTTCTTTCGGGGTTTTTTTTTTAAACATGAGGATTGAAATGTTACAATTCACCCCATAGTCCGGGTTAGTTGTGTCTTACCCTGGGGGTGAGATGTAACATTATGAAATAAGGATTATGATCAAAAAAAAAAAAAGTTTTTTTATTTTTTTATTCAACACTGACTTTTCAACTTAATTAGTGTGTGTGTGTGTCTGTCTGTCTATGCAAGTTTCTGTCAGTGGCGATCAGCCATAATAAAAGTGAAGTTGAACACTGGAACATTGTTTGTGTGTGAGCATGTTTGTTACTGTTATATAATTCAAAATGCTGAGAGACATCACTCAGTTTGTCTTTCTCTTCAAAGACTTAGCCATACTGAAATTCAAGGAAAGCATACTATTACAACTAAAATTTGTCGTGGTTGTAAAATGTTTCATTGATGTTACAACTAACCCCAATTCTTGTTGTTACAACTAACCCAGAGTCTTGTAGCAATGAACTAGTTCACCTTATAGCTAACACAAAAACATAAGCACTAACAACTTGCATTAAAAATATCTACACAGACAAACAAAAACCATAATTTAACTTTGATGAGTTAAACAAAGCAGGCATCACCATCACAAAAATAAAGTAAAAAAAAGTTACTGTCTTTAATCAAAATTAGTTTTCCCCTCTAAAATCTGCTGTGTCTGCCCCAGGGATCTTCTTCATCACATGTGGAATAAGGACTAAACTAAGCGCGAGTGAAGTAAATCAGGTGATTTGTAACTTGGAGAAATTGCAAGTGTTTCAAACTAACCCGTGTTACCCCGGTCTCCCCATACTGCTCACCAGTGAAAATACTCCATTAAAATGACGAGCTGCACCTCAAAATGCATGTTAGATGGAAACATTGTGCATTGTGATTGAGTTTGTAGCTTAATTCACTATATTTTAAATAGTTCGACCACTGCAGTTCAGTTGGTGACAAATCAATAGGAAATCATAGCATCAGTCATTTCATACCATTGAAGTGAATGTTCAGTTTATTCCACACATGAATTAAATGTAAGTCCTTGAAAGCACATGGTTTTCTAGCATATTTACTGTAACTTCTCAGGTAATATCAGTGCTATGACCTATTGACAACAACATTGGTTATATATCTAATTGTTTGATCAAAATTATTGCTCGGGACAATTTAGTCACTGGATATTGGTAGGGACATGTTCCTATAGAGTCCCTACGCCTAGACCTTTCATAAGTAGACCTTTCTTATTCATTGCTCAAGCTGCTATTATACTTTGTCGAAATGAAAGTGGAATGTCATTTAGATCAGTATTTGTAACAGTAAACCATAAACATATGGTGGTAATGATAAACATTCAATTTCAACACCATCATGAAAGACAACTACCAAGCCCTCTTTCTAAGAAATTAACTTTAGCTTTTTGTTTCCATTGTGTTCTTCTCACAAGCTATAATTAATAAAGTTAAAGTGTCTGAGCCAGGGTTAAGCTAAAACTATTAAAAACATTTTTTGCTGAAATAAAATATAAGTATTAGATGAAAAACCTTAACTTATTTCAGTTAATTGTCTGGGCAACATTTATCATTTTCTTAAGTTTAAGCACTAAAATTACTAACTGGGAAAAAAAAACAATTAAACCTAAATAGTAATAGTTAACATTAAAAAAAAAAATACAATAGTACGTAACAAAATTGCTAAATATTTAACTAAAATGAAAATGAAAACAAAGTATAAATATATTAATAAAAACTAGAATGGTATATAAATAAATTTTACACTAATAATAATAATACTTCAGTTTTTTTAACAACAAAAGCAAATTTATTTAATGCCACATAGTTTAAAGGTACTACTGTCAGGAATTAAATTTTTTTTCTTTAAAGGGGTCATATGATGCTTTTTTAAAGATCATTATTTTGTGTATTTGGTGTAACAGAATATGTTGACATGCTTTAATGTTCAAACGCTCTCTCTCTCTCTCTCGCTCGCGCTCGCGCACACACACACACACACACACACACACACATCAATAGCAAATACTTAAACTAATAACAAAACAGTAGCTGATTCTGAATTACCTCCTCTCCTAGGTTCACGTAACGGTCGTGCATTAAATGCATTGCTGTTCTGTTGTAAGTAATCTTAAAGATTCCTAAATGCATCTACTTTCGGAAGGCCAAATAAAGTGCTTTTGCTTTCGCCTAGAAACACACAGCGTCTCCCTGACATGGCTGCATCAACACTAACTGCGGTTACTGAAACCACGCCTTCTTTCTTTGCGTGAACATTTGGGCGCATTATGCAAATATTTCCACATAGTGAGGTAGATATGTGGGGGCGTGTTAGAACGAGCCGTTTTAGGGGGGCGTGGCAGAGTCTTAACTTTGATAAAGAATATCTCTTTGGTTTTGAGACTTTAGTCTTTGCAACTTCAGGGATCTTATCTATGCACAATCAGCTTGTAACACTCCAAAGAGAAAGGAAGACTTGAAATCGCATCATATGACCCCTTTAAGACAAAAAGAATATAAATTACAGAGAAACAAAGAATAAGTTTTGATTCTTCACATCAATGGTTTTGTCTTTTGGATGGCTCTGTATAACCCTTCAGTTCTTTTGTGCTGTTCTCATTTTGTAAATGTTGCATTTTTCTGATATGGCATCTCCATTTCATTGTCACTCTACCTGCTTTATTCAGTTTAGGGACTATTTTGTGTTCCACCCTCAGCAGAAATCACACGCCTGGCCCTTTAAATCCCGCTCACTTGACAGACAACCGCACCGACCAATCATAGCGCGTTATTCTATAGGCGTATCCACCGCGCATTTGCAGACGTCATGTAGACCTCACCGACCTACCTTTAGCTTAGCCTTTCAAACTCTTCCTTTATTCAACTAGATGTGTTTGGGATCTCGCCTGTTCCGGTTGTAATTAAGAAGCTGGAGGTTAATAACGCCGGACAGACAGTTGTGAAGGCTGACTGTTCATCCGACAGCTTTACAGAGCTCTGTGTTTCGTGATAAGGAGTGAATTTCATGCGTTAGCTCGAGCTTATCTAACGTTACAGGAGAAACGGCAGTCATGGGCTCCAGAGCTTCATCTTTACTCAGAGAAGAGGACATTGAAGAAATCAAGAAAGAAACTGGATGTAAGTAGCGGTTTTGGGTGGAATAATAGTGTGGTTGGGTTATATAGACATCGATAGAGAGTTATGGATGATAATAATTAATAATAATAATAATTTATGCATTTAGCAGACGCTTTTATCCAAAGCGACTTACAGTGCATTCAGGTTATACATTTTTTTTTTACCAGTATGTGTATGATGACATGCGTTAATGTAATCCACAGCTGCCTGTCTGACTGTCTTAAAGGGTAGTTGTCATGAAGTACTTTTTGGGAAGTATTTCATGTCCTGTGATGTGATATATGACTAGGGTTGCCAACTTCAGAAAAGGAAAATAAGGGACAATCTTTTTATCCATTTAACACATCCTTGCTGAATAAAAGTATTCTAAAAGTTTCTTTTTAAAAAAAAAAGAAAAGAAGAAATTTACTGACCCCAAACTTTTTTTTTTTTTTTGAACATTGAAACAGCAAATCACCATATTATCATCACATGAATAAATACAATTTTTAAATATACTGAATAAAAAATTTAGTGCCCTACACAACTAAACAAGTCCAATAAAATTCCAATATAAACTTTAAAATATATTAAAAATAGTGCTGTCAAACGATTAATCGCATCCAAAATAAGTTTTTGTTTACATAATATATGTGTGTATACTGTGTATATTTATTATGTATGTATAAATACACACACACACACATGCATGCATATATTTAAGAAAAGTATGTTTTGTTTATACATAAAATATTTGTTATAATGTAAATTATGTATGAATATTAATATATATACATGTAAATATTTTTTCAATATATACATGTATGTTTGTGTATTTACATATACATAATAAATATACACAGTACACACACATATTAT
>NW_015670605.1:1233439-1241034 GCF_001515625.1 Sinocyclocheilus rhinocerous | reverse complement strand
AGCCGGCAGAGGATTCCGCTTGGTCTTAAAGCCTCCCTGCAACGGCTATGTTCACAAATCAAACACTTGTCAAAAAAGAATGATTAATTCTCAATTTAGAGTTTGTTATTCGTATGGTCTAGGTGTTCATACGGCATATGCCTTAAATACGGGACAAACGTTCCGTATAGCTTTCATACGGAATGCTTCTTTGATGCCTTAAATACGGGACAATTCTGTATTATACGGAACGGTTGGCAACCCTACATATGACTACACTCCATCTAAACTATTTTAAACGGCATTTGTTCCTTCTTGTGTAGGTATTATTGTGCTTGCAGTTTGTATGGTCGCTTATTACTTGAGATAAGGGAAAATAGCTAGTGGAAAGTCTTAAAATCTTGGTGGAACTGGTGAGCAGTTACAGGATCTAAGATACACTCCTAGGCCTGTCACGATAACAACTTTTTGTTGTGCGATATATTGCCCCAGAAATAATTGCGATAAGCAATATTATTGTCATTTTAAAGACCATTTTATGCCACTGAATATATAATCATAATGTAACAGCATAATAATGCAAGAAGACCTACACACTTCCAAATGACAACAAACTTTTAATTTTTAAGAGTATTTAGATCATCAAAATATTCGCTTAAAAAACCTGAATAAATATTAAATAAACATTTTCTAACTAAAAAGTAGAAAAAAAGAAAAATGCACAAAGAACTTGTATGGAGATTTTTCCATCTACAGATTTTTCCCTGACCTTCTTTTCTCTGTAAATTAAGGGTGCACACTATTGCTGAAAAACACAATCACTACTTAGAAGTCCGTATGCACATTTTTAAATTTGAACTAGCACCAACTACACCACATTATGTACGAGAAGCTGCAAAATACAGGCGCAAGTGGAATGTACAAAACATGGTGACATTAATTTTTAAGTAAATATAATGGGCGATATATTGCGTCACCAAAAATTATTGAGGTCATGTACATATATTGCGCGATAAGTCGATATATTGATTATTGCGACAGGCCTATACACTCCCTTATAGATTGATATAATTTAAATTTTAAAAATATT
Organism: Sinocyclocheilus rhinocerous; assembly: GCF_001515625.1. Classification (NCBI taxonomy): domain Eukaryota; kingdom Metazoa; phylum Chordata; class Actinopteri; order Cypriniformes; family Cyprinidae; genus Sinocyclocheilus; species Sinocyclocheilus rhinocerous. Next base: position 1,239,965 of record NW_015670605.1, on the reverse strand, counting down.
TTGGGTTAATAAGAAGCTCAGAACATGTTATGCTTCAACCACCTATATAACTAACCTGATTAAGCACATCTGCCTGATACCAGAGGTTTCATGATCAGGTTTGAGCACCACAGATCTAAACTGACTGGATGGCCCCAGCTCTTACATGGGGCCGATGATCTGGTCTGTGTGTGTGCTGTGATATGAGTGGGGTGTGTGTATGTGTATTGAGGGGCCACAGATGAATATCTCTGTTGCGTTTGAGTGTCAGAGTTGGTTCATTGTCACTGAAAAAGTGTCTCAGAGGGAAGAACATATAAACAAGCTTTACTGTATACATTGCTGTTTAATACGCAATTTTGCATAATAGATTGAAAATGTTTGACAGATGCAAATAAAATAATCTGTAAGCTGTAAAATAATCAGGGCGTTTTTAAAATGTTGGTATATTTAGGTAAAATTAATCGGGGCATGTTTTCAATGCTGTTTTTCACTAAATGAACACAAGGAAATGTGTTTCAGAAAAGTGTCTCCGAAGGAAGAATGCATACAATTCTTTGTAAGACAATTGATCATATATACAGACCGATAGTAATAATAGAGGCCATTACAGAACCATTATATTTAAGTGTGTAGGGCTGGGTTATATATTAAAAGATATCTGATTTGATTATTTGTTTGTGTCATTACTCAAAAATGTACAAAGAATGGTTGTTCATTGCTATGTTTTGTAATATTGATGTTATAATAATGGAAAATGCATAAACGTATTTCTTGTGTTCATTTAGCGAAAAACGGAACAGGAAAACGTGCTTTATTTTAACCTAAATTTTATAATATTTTGCATCTGTCAAGCATTTTTTATTCATTTTAATCAAAAAAAGGTTAAAGAAGGCTATACATTAAATAATATTGTTCCATGAAGAACTTTTAGTATCTATGGAATCTTCCCATTGCACAAAAGGTTCTTCAGACTATTAAAATGTTCTTCACACTAATAAAAAAAAATGGTTCTTTTAAGAACTGTTCACTGAAACGTTCTTAGGGAAACCCAAAATTGTTCTTCTATGGCATCTCTGATTGCACTGATGAAAATAATTAGATTTTAATGACACCATTTACACCTGCAACTGTAATTAGAGGTTTACAAAATCTTTTGTGAATAATTTGTATGAGGGCCTAGAAAAGCAGCATTTTCCGGTCTCTGCTGTCTCAGTGCTTCGGCCTTCTGTACTGATGAACCACAGGGAGAGAAACGTCCACACATCTAGAAATAGACTGGGGATATGGTTTATGCATTATTGGAGCTGTATAGGTTATATGTTAGTCTTTATTTTGCAGACCACATAAACCAAGCTCAAAAGGTCTGCAGGCGGTCTTTTAGATGTTTTGAACAGCTGTTAATATTTCCTCATTTCAAATGCCAAGACTTGTACGCATGTGTTTACATGACCTTTTTTATGTGTTTGTCAGCCCAGATTTTACTACATTCCTCTAAAGCCACATTAAGTGCTCTTCTTCTTGTAATTGTCTCTTTTTTTTTTCTTTTCTTTTTTTCACTCTCGTCCTCTGGTGTGAAAACCCTGTTTATGTGGTTGGGTTTTAACTCTTGGCTGAACGTCACTGTGTGATTTCCTTCATCATGTGGGATGGTTCTGCATTCATTCACTTCATTTACTCTAAGCCCTGTTGATCAAAGTCTGATTTGTTGTGGAAGATGTTCCACTGATGTGGTCAGTAATTGGCTTTAATGTGGTAAAATAGGAAAACAATGGGTTATTTGTACCACTTTCCATGAATGCATACTGTGCCAAAGCAGCTTTTCTGTTTTCAGATGTTCCAGTTGTTATATTAATTTCTTTACAATTTTTTTGGCTAAATGGTGATGATAACTCTTCCGTGATATACGATACTCTCTATCTCTTGTCTAGTGTGTTAGGTCATTCTGATAAGCTTTCAACCAGTACTGTCAATCTGATGATCACATCTGTGACTTGAATGCTCACTGTCCTTAACCAGACCTTGCTGTGTTTGTGTGTTCCAGTCTCCCACAGTCAGATCACTCGCCTCTACAGCCGCTTTCACAGTCTCGATAAAGGAGAGAACGGAGCGCTCAGGTACGACATGCACTGTGTTAGATGATTTTAGTAATAATGAACTTTTAACGGTGAGCTGTTGAAACACCGTTTGGCCCATGAGGAAGCAGATATTACTCAAGCAGCTGGGTTATGTCTGCATGCTCGCTTTTAATGAACATCCGTTGATCGTCTCAGTTTGAATGTAATTCAGCGCTCTGGTAAACATTCATACCAGCCTCAGGCTCTGTAAGTTAATACGTTAAGGAATGACTAGATCAGTGTTTGAGTTTTGACTACGAGGAAAGACTTTTTCCTATTACACTGCTAAAAATTACTTTTATTTTAAATATTCCTTGTAAAAGAGGGAACTCAAGGACAGTTATGAAGCAAGTATTTCCTTGTGCCAAAGTCGTTTGCGTAATGTCCTCTGTGTGTGTCCTCATAACCGGAGTGACCTCTGTACACTCTATGATTATGATCGATGAAAGGTTGTTACAAAAGCAGTGGCACAGTAGTGATGATTTAAACTTAATGGTAAATGCAGCATTAATAGTGCATTTCTAGCACATTTATCACACACATTGTCCACAAGTATTGCAATATGTTTTATTGTTGTGCATTTGACAAAAAAAAAACCTAATGAATTTGGTGCTGTTTCTATCATAAAGAATTAAGGATTACAGGGCTTGCAAAATTTCTAAATTCCTGGTAGCCCTGCGGGCTGGAATTCTTCAGATTTTGGTAGCCCAAAATGAATTTAACTATAGCTATAGCATGAATAAAAAAAGACGTCGGCTGAACTTCACTGCGGACAAATCAGCATGATCAAAAACTTGATTGTATAATTTCCTCAAATAACAAGAGAGTAGGTGTGCAACAGATCACAAAAATCAGGCTCGGATCATATTACAGATTTTAAGTGACAGATTGGATCATTTTTCGGGTGAGCAAAAAAATTGGTTCTTTACATCATTTAAAGAACACTACTTCGATACCACAGCAAAAACTATAGGGATGTAACGATTCACTCAACTCACAATGCGATACGATTCATGATACTAATTCTTCAGATTTTGGTAGCCCAAAATGAATTTAACTATAGCTATAGCATGAATAAAAAAAGACGTCGGCTGAACTTCACTGCGGACAAATCAGCATGATCAAAAACTTGATTGTATAATTTCCTCAAATAACAAGAGAGTAGGTGTGCAACAGATCACAAAAATCAGGCTCGGATCATATTACAGATTTTAAGTGACAGATTGGATCATTTTTCGGGTGAGCAAAAAAATTGGTTCTTTACATTATTTAAAGAACACTACTTCGATACCACAGCAAAAACTATAGGGATGTAACGATTCACTCAACTTACAATGCGATACGATTCATGATACTGTTTTCACGATACACTTTTCTCACAATTTTTTTTAACAAAATGAGATTTAAGACAAATTATAAATGAAAAGGTGTCCTTTTATTATTTATAGACAAAATGCTGCACATTTCTTTGTCAAATAATAAAACTAACTTGAAATTTTAAAACAAATCCCAAAATCAAATAAATAATACAAATAAAAGAGATGCATTGTCTGTGCTCTTTCCATTTAAAATCAGAGCCAACCACTCATTTTTAATTACAAACCAAACAAAGATGCTAAATACTTGTCGTTTAGATTGTAATTAGATCGTATAATTTCGAAATTTGAAGCAAAATAAGAATGGTCTGACTTTAGCTTTGTGAAACTATATGAAATAAAACATATGTGCATTAAACAAAAACAGCAGATGGGCTGAATGAGATGCGAATGTCACTGACAGCAGGTGGCGCTTATGGACCAGCAGAAGATGATTGTCGAGATGATAATTTTGTGTGTATTTGTCCTTTCACACGTGAAAGATGAATCAATCCTGTGTTTGTACCAACACAAAACCAAATTGTACCAAATTGAATATATTCTTTGAATAAGCGCTTGAATGTTTAAATCGGCAAGACTTAGAAACATGTGCAAATGATCAACTACGATCCATTTCACCCCTACAAGAGAGTGAACAACACGAATCAAGGAAGGAATTTTATATCACTATTTAAGATAGACCCGGGACGTCGGGCTAGTGATTGTCGAGCCTTGGATTAAAACAAAATGCAAACCACAAGTAGTATGCATGAGCTGTAAATTAGTGAAGCTAGAGAATTTTTCAAAACTTTACCACCATTCAAAATTTTGGGGTCGGTACTTGGTTTTTTTTTATTTATTTTTTTATTAATACTATTATTCAGCAAGGATCATTAAATTTATTAAAAGTGCCAGTAATGTTACAAAAGATTTCTATTTCAAATAAATGCTGTTCTTTTGTTTTGTTGTTTTATTCAGCAAAGAATCCTGAAAAAATGCATCACAGTTTCCACAAAAATATGAAGCAGCACAGTTGTTTTCAACATTGATGATAATCAGAAATGTTTCTTGAACAGCAAATCAGCATTTTAGAATGATTTCTGAAGGATCATGTGACGCTGAAGACTGGAGTAATGATGCTGAAAATTCAGCTTTGCATCACAGGAATAAATTACATTTTACAACAAATTCAAATAGCAAACAGTTTATTTAAATTGTAATAATATTTCAGATTATTCCTGTTTTTACTGTATTTTTGATCAAACAAATGCAGCCTTGTTGAGCATAAGAGACTTCTTTCAAAAACAAACCCCCCAAACTTTTGTATGGTAGTGTATGATTACCCAACTTCAACTTTGTACTTGGAAACTGACACTTTTGTAAAGCATTTTTGTGGCATGTCTTATGAAACTAAACTCAATCTGTTTGCCAAATATGCTGAAGTCACAGTTTGTGTTCTTGTTATAATTGTTTGTTTTAAATGGCAACATCCTCTGTGGTTTGAAACCAGCTGAGATGATGGTCAGTTCAACAAACATCCTCAGTGATATGGTTAGTATAAAAAAATTCAACAGTGTTGATGACCTGCTGTACGTGTTGTCACCCTAAACATCCGTCAGACTGAGATCGAGAACAGTAAATAGTCTCAGAAAGCAGGGTGAGGTGTGTGTCCTCTGAATGTGGAGGACACTCCATGACTTTCCTTGTGCCCAAGAAGGTTACTCCCAGAAATAATCCGTTACTAAACTGCCTTTTCATTTATTGTAATGGGATTAGAGTTCTAATTGAGCTGGCTGCACAGTAATCATATTCATTATTGCACATATCAGCCTTATAAAAGGGTAGACGTCAAAGTATCCTTTTAACAAGTCCCATTTTCACAGAATTAGGGATGGGCTTTCCTGCTTTATTACACATTACATGATCCAATGACAACCCAAGAGCACAGAGAGACGTGTGCAAGCTGAAATAAAAACTTACTGGCTTAATGTAAAAAGCCTAAAAACAAACAAACCATGTCAGGTGTTTCAGCAGATTTTCTTTTCACTAGGGAAAACGGCTCTTTATTAAAGAAAGGCATTTTAATAAGAATAATCATTGTATTATTAAAAACAGGATGGTCTGTCAAGTTACCATCTGGGATGGTACTCAAATGGTTCAGGTCATACTTAGAGGGGAGAGGTTATTAATTTAGTCAGTAAGAAATACCAAGGGTTCACACAAAACAAGGGGAGTCCGTTTTTAGCTATTTTGCCGCCCACAGTTGGAATCAGCTTCCAAAAGATCAGATGTGCTAAAGCATACACCGATCTGATCTTCAAGTGGAACACACCTCTTTACTCTCGCGTGTCACGTGACCGTGTAATCGCAGCCTCTGCGATTGAAAAATCGAAATTTTTCATATCGCGATATTATCGCAAATGCAATTAATCATTCAGCCCTACGTGTAACACCGACTCAATTCCATATGGGCATCTGTGTGCAAAACCTGAAACTCATCCGAAACGCATAATAACCCCTCCCTCTCTCTCTCTTTTTCTCCACCTCAGCCGAGAAGACTTCCAGAGGATTCCTGAGTTGGCCATAAATCCTCTTGGTGATCGGATAATTAATGCCTTCTTCCCAGAGGGGTGAGGAACATCTCATAAGACATTTGAAACATCAGAGTGATCTTTTATTACCACCACTATAGTATATTGTATACACACGGACACGGATTGGATTTAATACTTTTTTTCTGCTTGTACAAAGAACAACAAGTGTACAACAAGGTGCATAAATTGAAGAAAACTATGAAATATAAGTAAATGGAAAAGAAAGACAAATTTGGTAATATTAAAAGAAGAAATAGGTGTCTGCATTTCACACCAAAAGCCAAAAAAAAAAAAATTTAATCAGTTAAATTTTGGATTAATAAAATGAATCTTATTTTAACCTTTTTTTTTTTTTTGCATTGTGACATTGTTTTCATGACAAATAAGTTTTAATTATAAATACAGGTGCATCTCAATAAATTAGAATGTCGTGGAAAAGTTCATTTATTTCAGTAATTCAACTCAAATTGTGAAACTCGTG
>NW_015670605.1:1225865-1233414 GCF_001515625.1 Sinocyclocheilus rhinocerous | reverse complement strand
ACCAAAGACTAAAAGTACTTCATGCTGTGTGCATTGAATTTATTTAATACACGAGTTTCACAATTTGAGTTGAATTACTGAAATAAATGAACTTTTCCACGACATTCTAATTTATTGAGATGCACCTGTATATATTTACACACTACAGTATTTTATGTTTACCAAGACTGCATTTATTTAATATAAATACAGTAATATTGTGAAATATTATTACAACTTAGAATAACTGTTCACTATTCTAAAATGTATTTTATTTTTGTGATGCAAAGCTGAATTTTCAGCATCATTACTCCAGTCTTCAATGTCACATGATCCTTCAGAAATCATTCTAATATGCTGATTTGCTGCTCAAGAAGAAAATCTTGTCAATGTTGAACACAGTTGTGCTGCTTTTTTTTTTTTTTGAAAACATGATTCTTTTTTTTCAAGATTCTTTGATGAATAGAAAGTTCAACAGAACAGCGTTTATTTGAAATAGATTTTTTTTTTGGTCACGTTAAAAAATGTCTTTCCTGTCAATTTTGATCAATTTAATGTTTCTTAGCTGAATAAAAGTATTCATTTTAAAAACAAAACTTACTGACCTCAAACTTTTGAACAGTAGTGTAATTTTTTTCAAGACATTACATGAAAATTGGGGGGAAATATGGTTAGAAGTGATGAAAATGTCACAATGCATTATGTTTTTAAAATGTAAAAATAGCTTTCATTTTTCTATGCAAAATAATATTAGATATTGTTGTTTTGTTTTTTTCTGTGTTTTGCTTTTGGGAGAAAAATCTTGACCGCTTTCATAAGATTCATCTGCATTTCTCAGAGGATGTAGTTTCCATATCAGTGTGAATTTTTGGCTGTAATAATGTTACTGTATGATATAACGTTCAGTAACTTCTGCAAACTCTATTATTACTCTGTCAAAACACACAGCATGTGGGTGGCGTCCCATAAGTTCTTGGTTTCTTCGTGGTTTATTTGGGTTCACGTGTTTGAATGTTACCATGGGCTCAAATTGCTTAAAGTATGAAGAAACCACTGTGAAAAACATTGTAAAGCATGAGTCTAAAGTAGGACAGCAGTTTCCATGTTTAGGCATCAGGGAGCTTGTCTGGGGCAATGTCTGGCCCTGTAGAGATTAAAACCACAGCAGTCAACCAATAGTGTGGATCTTAGTAAACATAACATCAGTTTTAAAGTGTGTGTGTGTGTGTGTGTCTCTCGTGTATCCCAGTGAGGATCAGGCGAACTTTAGGGGCTTCATGAGAACTCTGGCTCATTTCCGTCCTGTGGAGGATAATGAGAAAAACAAAGACCTGACTTCGGGCGAGCCGCTCAACAGCAGAACCAACAAACTCCTCTGTAAGTTCAACTCAAACACTTCTCATATTAATGTCAAGTTTTTGTTTGTTTCCACAAAAATATTGTGCAGCACAACTGTTGTCAATATTAATAATGATAAGAAATGTTTCTTGAGCAGCAAATCAGCATATAGAATGATTTCTGAAAGATCATGTGACACTGAAGACTGGAGTGATGATGCTGAAAATTCAGCCTTGCATCACAGAAATAAATTACCTTTTAAAACGTATTGTAATAAAAAACAGTTATTTTAAATTGTAAAAATATTACAATATTATTTTTTACTGCATTTTAAATAAAATGAATGCAGCCTTGGAGAGGGACCTCTGTGAATATATTTAAATGCTTTGAGTGATAAACACAAATTACTGAATCAGAGTGCAGAATCAGTTTGAATGAATTGAACTTACCATCTCAAATGCCATTTTTGCTGTTAGGTTTAAAAAGTCTCAAGACAAGGAATGATTGTAAAACTCATTTAGTGCCTTTTTGGAAATTTAATGGTCAAATAAAATATCCATTTAGAAAATACAAATTTAATCAATATTGACCAACCAGATATTAAGAATGGTACAATCCATCATAGTAACTTCAAAGCATTTAAAAGCAGGTGAAATGTCATTTCCCAAAGGGAAACAAATGGCTTGAACTGATCCTGGTCTTAAACGTACTTACTGTTTTTAATGATGTTCTAAAACATGCTTTAGCTGCTTTTAATCTCTGCTTCAGAAACCTGTTCTCTGCTACCAGGCCTTGCAATGAGTTCATCTAGCATAAAGTGTTGCAAATTTTAATAATATTGTGGTTTTCTCTTATTTCTTTGCAGTCGCTTTCCGGTTATATGACCTTGACAGAGACGACAAGATCTCCAGAGACGAGCTGCTACAGGTAAGAGAATCGTGCTTAATGTACAACAGAAAAGCTCTGCACCCGGCTCTGACACGAGAGACAAAAGAACGTTCTGTACCGTCTGAACAATGAAGCACTGACTCAACTGACCTTGCCATCTGAAACCAGCTATTCATATTCACAGAAGTCAGTCACTCTGTTAGACTAGGAAACCCCATTGCAGCTGGATTTCAGAAGATCAGATTCAGGGGACTTTAGGGATCTGTTATTTTTACTTTCCTATCAAACATGTAAAATAGAATTAATGCTTGGTATTTCAGGGATATGTTATTTTTACTTTACTTTCAAACATGGAAATGATTAAACATTTTTTTCTACTATTATATTTTAACCTGGATTTCTCTATGCTTGTACGTAGTACTAGATTTTCAAAGAAAACAAACCTATGAAAGGTTTTTAAATATTTTTTGACATTTTGCAAATGTTTACCATTATGTAATCAATGAACACTAATGTTAATGTAGCTACAAAATGCTTCTGAATTATCCTAACAGTGTGTAATCTTTCCACAAGCCTGTGGGAATGCTTATCCTTCTACTGATTTCTGTTGGGGCATATTTATTTAACTTAACAAATCCCTTTATTTTTACCCTGTCAAGTTAATTATGTATTTTTTTATTGTTTATAGTTGAATTTCTTTTTGTTGCATAGTTTTTTTTGTGACTTTATTCCACTCTAAGACCATTAGAATTACACAATTTTTTCCTCAGCATATAAAATAATAAACAACACTTTGCTCCACTTAAACAGGTTTGTGTTTCTCAATATAGTTTTTAACTGTTCCATCTTAAAAAAAAAAAAAGCCTCTTTGTAAAGCTTCTATACATTTCACAAGATAGATTCACAAATCAAACCAGATAGAGATATTGTTAAAAAAATAAACTTCAGCCACTCATTTTTAACATTGGAATTAGAGATGCACGATATTATCGGATCAATGTCGGAATGACCGATAATGGCTTTAAATTTAAATATCGGCATCGGCCCGATATGAAAAATTATGCAGATATGTCTTGCCGATGAGAGGAATACATTAACTCACATGTGCTCACGGTGTGCTAGCGATTAGGTCAACATTGTGGCTCATTCTTGAACCAAAATTTGCCTGAGTGATGATTAGATTCACTAATTCGTTTTGGATTGCTGCATTTAAACTGAGAATGCACATACAGAATGACGTTTGGTGTATGATGGAGTAAACAGTAATAGCAAGTGCAATGGCAGCCTCCCCCTGGTCCTAATGCCCGCTCAGTAAGGCGTTTTAATTCCGTAGGGGGTGCTGTTGGCCTACTTTAAAGGTCAGAAGCTATAGCTTACTTGAACAAAAAAAATAATCACAAACATGACACTTAAATTAAATAATTTTATATATACCTACTGATTTATTGTAATATGTTATATTTTTTTAAACAAATTATGAGCTCTAAAAGATTTTCAGAATTTTTACAACTCTTTTGCTTTAGACCATTTACAAATGTTATCATAAAATAAAATGTTAAGGCTACCACTGCATCTTTCTATCTTTCTGAAAAAAAAATGCAGTGATTAATAGTTTATTTATAGTTATTTTCAAATCTTCAATGTACTGTCATTATAAAATAACTTTATTATTGTTTATTTAATTCTAACAAATAAGTTTCTGTTAAAAATGAACCAAAATTAAAAAATAATTATATATCGGCATCGGCTATCGGCCAAAATGAGTTGAAAATTATCGGATATCGGCAAAAATCCAATATTGTGCATCCCTAATTGGAATTCTAACGGATATGCAATGCGACTGATGTAATATAAATAATAGTATCTAATCTATTTGTATTACTTTACTATCACTGGTTGGGCCAACACTGAATAGGCATGGAAATGTCATGATCGTATTTTAATTATTGAGAATTATAGCATTATAAAATCCAGTATGAACCTTTTTTGCAACTTTGTTTCAGTAGATGATCTTTTTGAACCTCAGGAGATCAAAACAAATTAGATTTCACATGAAACAAGTAATTTGAAAAAGTGCATGCATAGGGAATTGCAGTCTTCTGTTGAGCCACTGGATAGCACCAGATAATAATGTAAAAATAAATAAATAAAACAGACTCAAACTTGCTTGTTTTGCAGGTGCTGAGAATGATGGTAGGCGTGAATATTTCTGACGAGCAACTTGGAAGCATTGCAGACAGAACCATCCAGGAAGCTGACACTAATGGAGACATGTGTATCTCCTTCAGTGAGTTCATCAAGGTAATGCCTGGAAAAGCAGTATTTGAGTTCCACTTCAGGGAATAGTCCATCCAAAAATGAAAATGGGCTGAAAGTTTACTTGCCTTCAGACCATTCAAGATAAACATGAGTTTGTTTCTTCATGGGAACAGATTTGGAGAAATGTAGCATCACATCACTTGCTCACCAATGGATCCTCTGCAGTGAATGGGTGCTGTCAGAATAAGAGTCCACACTGCTGATTAAAAGCATCACAATCATAAACAAGTAATCCACACGACTCCAGTCCATCAGTTAACAGCTTGTGAAGTGAGAAGTTGCGTGTTTATAAGAAACAAATCCATCATAAAGTAACATTTAAAGGAAAATGCTACAAAAACGGCTTGATCTGAAAAGAGCTGTTTTTGACAGGGTAAAAAAGGTGTTTTTTACACTACCATTGAGAAATTTTAACCAAACTATGTTACAGACTTTTCCTTAAGACCCCAAAGAATCATATCGACTTGTGGAAAATGGGCATCCTATGACCCCTTTCACTTAAAACAGTCGCTGCTGGCCAAAATAAGTCTATAATCCATAATAACGCTTCCTCCTCCATCTCCTGTTGTCCTCTCACATCAAAATCCACCAAATATTTGCTCAACTGTTTTGGACTGTTTTCGCTTGTAAACGGTGCTTGATCTGTGCATATTTCTCTCCTGATTCAGACGAGATTTTTTTTTTTTCACTGGAGAAAGAAATATTATGGTTAGAGGACTTGTTTTTAGCTGGAAGCAATGGTTTGAAGTTAAAAACGTCATGATGGATTTGTTTCTTACAAACACGCAGCTTTTGGCTTCACAACACGTTAACTGATGGTCTGGAGTGGTGTGGATTACTTGTGGATGATTGTGATGTTTTTATCAGTTGTTTAGACTCTCATTCTGACGGCACCCATTCACTGCAGACGATTCATTGGTGAGCAAGTGATGGAATGTAAATTTTTTTGTCTTTTGGCTCAGGAAAGCAACAGGGTCGGAATGACATGAAAGTGATTAAATGATTCCAAAGTTAGTTTTGGGGTGATTTGTTGATTTTCAAAAACCCTTTTTCGTACCTCAGGTATTGGAAAAAGTGGACGTTGAACAGAAGATGAGCATCCGCTTCCTTCACTGAAAACCAAACGCGCTCTGAACTCTGACTGGAGACCATCAGTGTCAATAGAGATAAGACGCGCCCCTGACTCTTCTCTCTGTGGGCTGATTCATCCTTTATAAACATGATTGTGTTGTCATGGTTACGTTTGTTCCAATCATCTGTCACTCTTGAGTTGCTGTTGCACCAGAAGGGTGGGTCCAGTGCCTTCACTATTCTGAAAAGTCACAGTGGCATTTATCTCATATGTTAAAATATTTATTCCAGCTGTGAAAGCAGCTAATTAAAACTTTCCAAATGGGGAAGCTGTCATTGATATTGATACTGACGGACGCTTGTTGTAATGCCCATTTCGTCACCATCTTAAAGGCCAAATCTGATACTTCTATAATAAATAAATGAGTTTCTAAGGAATTTCCATGAGAAACGTTCCTTATCACCTGTGAAAATTATATATTTTTATTTTTAAAGGTGAAGCGTGTAAACTAAGATCTGTTTAAGCATCCAAATTTGACATGACAACGTTACCCGAAATACTAACCCTAAGCAAACAGTAGAGGATGTTTGACACCATCATTTTTGTGAATTGAAGTTATGCACATTTCATCTGATCTATCTTACAATTTTTTGCCTGGCAGATGATAACAGTCGAAAAAATCTGTTAGACTTGCATTTTAAGGATGGATTTGAGATATAGAGGGACCAGAATATAATAGAGATTTGTGCTGCATGGGCTCTTTTAATTTAGACTGGAAAACAAACATCTAGAACACCCTAACAACGTGAAAAAGTCACTTTGAACCCCTTAGCAACCCCTTTGCACAGCCAAACACCACTCACTTCCTTCAGAAAATGTAAGAATCTAAGCAATTCTCTTTAATGGTGCAGAAATGACTCGCTTCACATTTTCAACTCTTGTTCATTCAGTCCAGTCAATTTCAAAACTAACCAGTGGTTTAATGTTGGGTGTGATTTGTTCTATATGACGTATGCTCTCAGAGTTGTCATGCATCATTATTTATAAGAAGGGTACTTGGAATCAAAAGTCACTCCCCGACTACATCACTGTGCTGTTCTCTCAGTTATTCAACCGTTGACTGAACACTTAAGTTGATCAGGGTGGCAACAACAGTCTGTTGCATTTTAACGCTTTTTGTCTTTGCTTTATATATGAACAAAATCGAAGTTCTGTGCCTGTGTCCTTTATGGATATAAATAGGGATGCTCCGATCCGCCTTTTTCGCCTCCGATACCGATTCCGATACCTAGGGTTCGGTATTGGCCGATACCGATACCAGTGAAGTTTTTTTCCCCCATTTAAATAAATGTAGAATTTATATATCTCTGTGTGTGGAACTGATAATCATTCTTTCACAATCTACTAGATACAGACTACTTCATTATAAAGAAAAATAAAATAAACAATAAATATGAAAAAATATAGGCCTATGTATATTTATAATCTATGACAAAAATGTATCATAAACTAGGTTAGTGGATAATTCGGCAGCAAAAGTTATTCTAGAAAAATCAGTGCACAATAATTTTAGAAATCCAAACATTTAGTGAAAAAACAATATTTTGTGGGGAACAAATAAAAGTGTTGCACTAAATATGGTAAAATATTTACACATTGCTATTTGTATTATAAAATCCATTCATTAAAAACATTCCTATATATGTTTAAGTATATACTATAAAATTAAAATAAATTTCTTTTGAATGTATAGCATAATTTTTAATAAGGCAACAACATATGATAGATACTATAGGACAAAACCAATACAGTGCAGCACAAACTGTTTTTATACATTCTATGAGCACGAAGCGCTTACAATGTGCGCATCCGGTGTGCAGAATGATGGCGTCACAGCCTGACGCCGTGTTGCTTCAAGAGCATCATTCTGCACACCGGATGCACACATTGTAA
>NW_015670605.1:1204931-1224260 GCF_001515625.1 Sinocyclocheilus rhinocerous | reverse complement strand
TCTCACAGACCTCACAGACACCCGGTAGCAAGTAACAAAACAACATTAAACTCCGGCAAGAAGATAAAGTAAAATCATAGAATATTCATATGTAGCTCACATTAAGCTATCGTATGGCTTCAGAAGTAACACAGAATAATTCGCACAATCGGGGGAAAAAATAAAATAAAATCTCGGATTTGGATCGGCCCTCTCTGACCGATACCCGATCCGAGAAAAATTGCACTATCGGAGCCGATACCCGATATGAATATCGGATCGGCGCATCCCTAGATATAAACACTGATTATTTGATTATCAATGCTACAATTAAATTCACGTGTCATTTACGGGTACTTGAAATTCTGCAGCGCTTCTTGCGGATTCTTGCTTTATGCACAGACTTCTTAAAGGGGACATCGGATGCCCATTTTCCACAAGTTAGTGTGATACTTTAGGGTCTTCATGAAATTTCTGTAACATACTTTGGTTAAAATTCCTCAATGGTCGTGTAAAACAACACCCTTTTTACCTTGTCAAAACTAGCTCTGTTCATAGCGATTCGTTTCGGTGCATGTCTCTTTAAATGATAATGAGCTACTGCTCACCCCGCCCTTCTCTTCCGTGGGGCGTGTCCACACAAGACAGGGGAATATATCTGTATAAGGCTCGGAGGTGGTCTTACTCAAATAGCTAGCTATCTACATAGAAACCGGCTGAAAATAAATTGAAACAGCTCACTGGATGACAGAGTTTCAGACTCAGACAGCCTATAACAAACTGGCTGCGTGTTTTCTTTTCAGCGTTTCTGAGCTTGCAGACACACCAGAAACCTAACTTAATGCAAAACATTTGTCCGATTTGGACAAAAACGATTGTCCAAAAACAATTTTATCCGATGTCCCCTTTAAATAAGTTTTTCCAGAGAACAAAAATGAAATGAACTCATTCAATGTGGTGTAATAATCATGACGTACACTTGAGATGTGGACTCTGTGATTTAGTCATGTATGGTTTTGATTCAAATAAAAAGTGCCATGATTCACTGGTGTTTTGTGATGCAGCTGTCTCTGGTGTGGTCCAGTCTGCAGGCTGAACAAATTCTGAACAATTGTGAATACAGCTGCATGCTCATAATGAAAGCAAGCTTTCCTAGGATTTAAATGCAGAATGTGAGGCGTTTGAGTTTTTTAAAGCACTTACATCATTATTCAGAATTGAAATGTTCAGTTGAGCTATGAAGTTGTCTGAGCTAATATTTTGAGAAATTATTTCACAGATGGATGACGTTCTGTTTGTGTAATTTCCATGGTATCCTTGGGTGAGTAATGGGTGACAGCACTTATTTTCATTTTAATACAGTTCTAAGACCAATTTAAGACCAATACTTCCAATACCAATACTGCTATTTCTATTAAATTTATTTATTTTTGTGATTTCTATGTATAAAATTGGTAATCATAACTATTTTACATTATATTAAAAGCTACTATCATTAACAGTAAAATAGCAAATTATGAGACAAAATCCAATCAATTGGAGGACAGAAGGTATGTTGACTTTACTCGCTGATAAGTCTCGGTGACGCGATCACTAAACAGTGCTGTGAGATCCAGTGTGAAGTGCTTGGAATTCTTGAATTCATTTCAACTATTTTAAAGCAAGATGAATTAAAGCATATTAATGTAAACGTATTAAATAAAGGAGTAATGGAATATAATTGCAGTATTTTTTTGTGATTAGTGCATAAATGTATTTAGACTACTGTTTTTCATACAAATACCAGAAACCATATTTTTACCATAGTATTGAAGTGCTATATGTGTGCTTTTAACTGTGGTTATTATGATCTAAATGTATACTACTGTGGAAGACCAATGGTTAATGTTAATAAAACTCAAAAAGTCCGAATAATTAAATTTCTGTCATGACAACTCTCGGAGGGATTGGCAATGTACATGACAATGTTAATGTATTTGGTCTTTGTCATTAGGTCAGATTGAGTTAGACCTATCTGACTGCGCCATCTAGAGTTTCATGCCAGAACTCTGTATTTCACCATGTATAAATGAGGTTGTTACAATTTTTGATTTATTTATTTATTTTCTATATTTATATCTATTTATTTTAGATATTTATTTTAAGTAAAATGACTAGAAAAGTGTAAAACATTCAAAAAAATGTGAAGTGCTTGTCATGTTCTGACTAATAAGAGACCTCACGCAGTGCAACACATCTCCTTCGCATAGAGTTGATCAGGTGTAGTTTGTGGATCGCATAGAGTTGATCAGGTTTAATTTTGTTCAGTGGGCGGGTTTTGTAGCGAAAACCTGGCAACCCTGCACCAGACAGAGCTGTCGGCGATTCTTCCTATTGTGAAGTCATGCAGTGTGTAACCTCCTGTCGTCGTTCCATCGTGCAGTGTGAACACAGCAACAACTGAATGCTACACCAGATAGTCGTTCAGTGTGAAACCAACAGTGATGCGACGTCTTTGAAAATCGTGCAGTGTGAACTCGGCATTAGGAGCAAAAATCTGCCTTTTAACTTGGAAAAAAAAAATAACGATTTTAAATGCATTGTGATAATTATCGATATCGACTGATATGAAAAATTTTATTGAGATAATTTTTTGGCCATATCACCCAGCCCTGGGTTAAAATGACCAGGGCTGCATTTCTCAAAAGCATTGTGAGATAACTTGATCATAGAGACCATTGGTTGCAATGGATCATAATTGTTCTCCTCATTTGGATGCTAAATGATTAAATGTATATGTAATGTAAATGGATCTATGATCCACTCAGGCTTATATGTTTTATAGAAACGCTGCCTAGATTTTTGAAATGGAAACAGGGGATATTTTCTAGTTTAGTGGCGAAAATATCAGTGAAATCTCACTTGTTATTATCCAAAATTTTTAAAATGGAGAATGTTTTTGTTTTTTTAATTGTTGTGTGTTCCATATACTACTATTAAAATGAGTAATTATTATGATGTTTGCAGGTCAAACTGAGCATAATTTGTTTTTAAAAAATAGTAAATCATACCTATTGCAAATATAGCAAACACAAATCAAAACAGAAGCCTATAACAAAATTTACCAAAAATATATATGATAAAACTTTGACAAATATTTTAACTTTTGTATTCAATATTTTCATTTTGTGAATATTCTGTATACTTATAACTTTTTACAAATGAGTCCTATAAAGTGCTTACAAATAACATTTAGCAGAGGTAAAAATACATGCTGAGTGATTAAAAAACGAGTCCTATTTCTACACAAATATGAAACACTTTCCACTTAAAATTTATGATGCACACTCATTTCTCTAGTCTACAAAAACTGACATTGCAGTAGAAAAATTGGAAACAACAAAGTCAGTAAGAATTTCAGTTTTTTTGCTTTTTGGGCTTTTATGAAGCATTTCCTAAGACTATTGTATTGAGGAGACATACACAAAGCAGACTCCTGGTGATCTACTCGCGTTCCCAAGCACCCATTCATCTATTGTCCTGTGCCAGACATGTTGTAAACTGCCCCATTTATGCTTCTTTGTCTTCGCCCTTCGCACATTCACACGCTTACCCTGAGTGAAACACATCGATATGCCCTAATCAATATTCTTTTGTCTCCAGTTTTTACATTTACATGTGAAAAACAATCCACCCCATCAACATCAGCCTCTATTCTGCATCTACTCAAAATTATTTAAAATAATGGTTTTCTATTTAAATATACTTTAAAATATATTTTATTTCTGTGAGTCAAAGCTGAATGTTCATCAGCATCATGACTCCAGTCTTCAGTGTCACATGATCCTTCAGAATTCATTCTTAAATGCTGATTTATTATCAATACTGGAAACAGTTTTGCTGCTTAATAGTTTTTGGAACCCCTGATACTTTTTTCAGGATTCTTTGATGAATAAAAAGTTAAAAAGAACAGCATTTATTCAAAATAGAAATATTCTGTAACAATGTACACTACCGTTCAAAAGTTTGGGGTCAGTAATTGATTGATTGATTTATTTATTTTATTTCAGGATGTGTTAAATTGATAATTGATAAAAAGTGATAATAAAGACTTATATTGTTAGAAAAGATTTATATTTTAAATAAATGCTGTTCTTTTTAACTTTATTCGTCAAATAATCCTGGAACAAGTATCTCAGTTTCCAAAAAAACAACAACTGTTTTCAACATTGATAATAAATCAGCATATTAGAATGATTTCTGAAGGATCATGTGACAAGACTGGAGTAATGATGATGAAAATCAGCTTTGTGTCACAAATAAATTATATTTTAAAGTATATTAAAACAGAAAACCATTATTTTAAATGGTAATAATATTTTACGATATTATTATTTTTATTTTTATTTTTTTTGGTCAAATAAATGCAGGCATGATGAACAGAAGAGACTTCTTTAAAACACATTAAAAATCTTACTGATCCCAAACTTTTGAACAGCAGTGTATGTTTCTGTTTTTAAATTGTTGTGGTCCCATATACTATTTTTATGAATCGTATGTAAAATCTATGTATTTGTAGGTCAAACTGATGCTAACTGTTTTATTACCATTTTCCCAAAGATCATACTATGAAAGATAGTAAATATTAACCACTGCAAATAGCAAACAGATCAAAACAGTATTTTAACAAAAGTGAATTTACAAAAACAGTTTTTCACATTTTCTAATTGTATTTAATATTTCATTTTCACAAACTGTGAATATGCTGTGTACAGTAATTAAATTTTTTTTACAAATGTAACCTTTAAAACGTGCTTGATTAGTCAGCCAGTATATATTGGTTTGGTAACCTCTTAAACGGCATATTTTGCTCATAAATGTAGGTCATTTTTTCAATAAAGGCCTCACTACAGGCCTAGACTTAATTTCTACAGCATAGTCGCCTGACAACTGTTACTTTTCTCAGCGCTGATCAAGGATAGTCCAATCACAGTTGAGTTATCAGACGGCGCCCCTCCCCCCAGCTCTTCCAATACTGAAACGGAAGCCGATTTCGCCAGGTGACGTCATTTCCATCTGCGCCATTAGCCGTCGTTTCCTTTGTTAGGACGAGTACAAAAACCTCGGCACGCATTTTCTGCGCCATTCTCCTGCACTAGCCGCTTGAATCCTTCGCAAAAGCCCCGTCAACCGCGAGCAACATGGACGGTAATAACAGCAACATTAAGCGGAAGAGCAGCGCCGGCGACAGTAAATATCTGCCGGAGTTACTGGCGGAAAAAGACAGCCTGGACTCCTCGTTCACGCACGCCATGAAACTCCTCTCTGCAGGTCAGTGCTGCTTCATTCATTATTGAACACTTCACGCAGAGCTTCTGACTGCAGCTCCTCTAATTGTTATTGAATAGTGAAGTCAGAACCGTTTTTCCACATTAATTTCGTTCATATTCATCAAGAGAAAATTTCACGCGTGTCGGTGAAATGCGTGCTGTAGGCCCAGAAGCCGTGGATTTGGTCGTTGGGCCGCGTTGCGCTTTTTTTTTTGTATATAATATATGTTCGTGTTGTGTTATGCTAAGAAGTTTGGCTCACATCTAATTAGGTCAAATTGGAACCACGTTGAAAATCATTATCAATATTTACCAATATATGATTCGGCCAAAGGTGCTGAATTTGTTCATCTAAATGTGTGAAATGTGCATGCGATTTTAATAGGAAATATAATATGTTTGTGGCATCTTCAGGTGCATTTAGACCTATTACACACAGAGAGCTGCATGTTTGAGGAATTTATTTTTATTTTTTCGAAAGTTGCGTGTATGTGACTCACTTCGGCCAGCATGGCTGGCATTTCTTTCGTGGAGAGACAATCCCATGATGCATTGCTTTGAGTTGCAGACAATGCAAGAGAAGCGTGGATTATAAATCTAATTTATTCTGCACCGAGAACCAACAAAAGCATTTTTTTTTTTTAACGCAAAATGTATAGTGTAATTAATAATGGTTTAGGGAATTCCACTAATTGCAGGAAGTATAATTCTCAACTTGAATTTACATATAATTTTACATTGTAATTTTACCCCACTGCCGTTTTCTGTTTCTTGAAGCAAAAAAATAGTTACGTTGGTTTTTGTAGATTTTATGAATAAGACAATTTCTCTTTTAGTATTGTTTTTATTTATTGGATTTTACATTGTTTTTAAACCCATTTTCTTGTGAGTGTTAAAGACCTGTACGCTTGCATTGGTGCATTAGAATATCATGTGCATATCATTTTTGATTCCATATTCATTTTGTATTCTTGACATTGTTAAAGTCAAGTTTGCCAGTTATGAGTTACATAGAGAACGGGTTATGGGTTCAACCAGAAAGCAACATTTTAGAACCTTAAATTTATGCTTGGTTATCTACATCCATAAACTGGATTGAATGCAAATGGAAATCAGCCCAGATTTTTTTTTTCCATTAGGAATCAGTTTGCAATTTTTCAAATTGCTGAGGTGAAGCAAAATTTAATTTAATTTTGCTCTGAGCTGATCTTGTGTTTTGTCTTGCAGAGATTGAAAGGGTCCAGAAAGGTGAACCTAAAAAAGAATCTGAGACGTATCTGGATCTGTTCACCGCCAAGAACGTGAGGGTGAAAGAGAGAGTGCTCATTCCTGTGAAGCAGTACCCTCGGGTAAGTCGTTACACACTGTCTGACTTTTGTCTGTACATTGCAAGGATTTGTTATTTGACATTAGTTAACAAATGTCTCAATGTTTTCCCTCAGTTCAATTTTGTGGGAAAGATTCTGGGGCCACAGGGCAGCACTATCAAACGTCTGCAGGAGGACACCGGGGCGAAGATCTCAGTGCTGGGCAAAGGATCCATGAGAGATAAGAACAAGGTAATGAACCAGGCTGCACTGCCAATGACTTTGCTGTTAAATGACCTGGTTACTAAATATTAAATTGTGAAACCTGCAGGAAGAGGAGCTGAGGAAGGGTGGAGATCTGAAGTATGCACACTTGGCCATGGAGCTGCATGTGCACATTGAGGTTTTTGCTCCAATTCCTGATTGTTACCTGCGTATGGCTCATGCCATGGATGAGGTCAAGAAGTTCCTAATGCCTGTAAGTGTCAATGCAAGACAACCAATGCTTTTATTGGTGCATCCCTAGTTTTTTTCAATGGGCTTTCACAGGGGTTGTAATGCATTTTAAAGCCAGTTGAAATGAAAGTAAACTATTTAATAATTGTTAATTGATCAGCCTGATTTATCCTTTCTCTCGTGTGTCAGGTGGAAGGGCTTGAGGATATGCACCCGGATGCATTCATGGATCCAGGGTTTCTGAATGGTTCTCAGGATATTTCTGGCAGAGGCCACCCTCGAGGCCGTGGTGGACCACCCCCAATGGGCCCTAGGTGAGATAACAATATCAAAAATATAGCCTCTGTTATGCTACATGCATCTGTCAATAGAATAATTTTGTCATGTAATCTTAACAATCGTAAGTGTTTGGAGTATGCCGTAATCAACCAATGCTTTTATTGGTGCATCCCTAGTTTTTTTCAATGGGCTTTCACAGGGGTTGTAATGCATTTTAAAGCCAGTTGAAATGAAAGTAAACTATTTAATAATTGTTAATTGATCAGCCTGATTTATCCTTTCTCTCGTGTGTCAGGTGGAAGGGCTTGAGGATATGCACCCGGATGCATTCATGGATCCAGGGTTTCTGAATGGTTCTCAGGATATTTCTGGCAGAGGCCACCCTCGAGGCCGTGGTGGACCACCCCCAATGGGTCCTAGGTGATATAACAATATAAAAAATATAGCCTCTGTTATGCTACATGCATCTGTCAATAGAATAATTTTGTCATGTAGTCTTAACAATTGTAAGTGTTTGGAGTATGCCGTAATAATCCATATATATGTGGTTGTACTCAAAGGGGTCGTGGTATGCCGCCTCGTGGAGGACCACGTGGAGGAGGTCCAAGAGGGGGTCCAGGGCGTGGAGCTGCAGCGAGGGGAGCCCCCGCCGGAAGAGGTGGTCCTCCACCCCCAACATCAGCCAGAGGAGGAGCAGCCTCTCGGTCAAGACCACCAGCCCAAACTCAGAGGATGACACCAGCAACCGCTCTCTCCCACCAACCGCACCCATCCAAACCGGAAAGCTACGGCGAATATGTAAATCAATATCCACAACACCACTGTTAACTATAACTGTTATCTGCACTGCCATTCAAAAGTTTGGGGTCAGTACGATTTCTATTTTCCAGATTAAATTGATCAAAAGTGAGAGACATTTGTTACAAATATTTCTACTTCAAATAAATGATTTTCTTTTGACCTTTCTATTCATCAAAGAATCTTGGAAAAACATCTCAAATTTAGCCTTGTCACAGGAATACATTAATTTTTTTAAATATATATTTAAATATTATATAATTGTAATATTTCACAAAATACCTGTTTTACTGTATTTTTGATCTCATATATTCAGCTTTAATGAACATGAGTCTTCAAATAAAATTTAAAAAAAAATTGTAACAATCCCAAACTTTTGAACGGTAATGTACTACAAAACTGTTTGGCATGTGCTTTTATAATAAAATTTCCATTTTGTTGTAATACTAGTTTGTGAATGCATATCCTACACGTACTCGTTCGGTCATAAGTAACCAAACCAGCATTTTGTCAAACCTAAATTCAAAAGTGAATAGAACCTGCTCCTAAGAGTCATTTTGTCAGCAAATCAGACCACACTGATTTGTATTTTATTTTTTTTTTGCTCTGCATTTCGCATTAGAAGTGTCTATTTATTGTATTACTTTTGCTGCCACTTTGTAGAAACATCCGTTTCCCATTTTCACTGAAAAGACCATGTCTTTAGAAATATTCTTAGCTCGTGATACCTCTCCATGTCTCCTGTATTTTCGCAGGCATATGAACAACCATACGCAGAGCCTTCCTATGAAGGGTATGAGAGCTACTACAGTCAGCCTGCTCCACAGCCGTGAGTGCTGTTTGCTGCTTTTTTTTTCTCTTAATTGGTAGAGACTTCTTTCTTTGATTCATTTTTGTGAATCTCTTCACACATATTAGTTGCAGCAGCTAAATGTAACATTCTTGCTCATGGTTTCTCCGAAGCCATGCGGAATTTTCTTCTCATCCAAAGTCTTGTCTTGATTTAATTTTAACTTTAAAAGAAGGCCTTTAAAACTTTTTTTCTTCCACAGAGACACAGAGTATTATGATTACGGTCACGGAGAGGCACAAGAAACTTACGAGTCTTACAGTAAGACAAACTAATTTATCCACTCATTTAAATGCAGCTTTTTTGGCCCATCGTTGAGACGATTGAGCCAGTGTATACTACAGACTGTAATGTTAGATGTTTTTCATGCTTAAACTACAGCACACACCCATGTGTCTCATGCCAGGAATACAATGTACTAAGTTATCCTTGAATCAGTTTTTCCATGTTAAGGGTGTGTGTTTGTGTTTCTAGCTGAAGATGACTGGGATGGCGGTGCTTGGGGCGGCACCGGTGGAAAGGCTCCGACTGCCCGACCGGGCAAATCGTATCGGGAGCATCCATATGGCAGATACTGAGAGCTGTCCGTCACGATGGTTGCCTGGCAACTTCCTCCCCTCGTAACCTCTTGTAACCACCTAAAGTAATTTTAGTTGTTATTTTTGTATTGCTTTGGTTAACACTCCTTTTTAATATTCTGAATATACTCTTTAAGTAGTACAATGACCATAAGTTCGACGTGACACATTTTAAATTTGAGATTATATGCTGTGCTTTATTCTTTTTTGTTATATAAATTTTGCTGTTTTTGTTCATTTCTTTTAATGCTTAAGTGTTTCTTCTCTGGAAAAAAAGATACCTGAATGCTAGATAATTAGCTGATGGCCATGTGTAAAATGGAAAAAAAAAAAAGAAAAAAACTGCCTGTTAATGTCACTTAGATTTATTCCAAACGCGCTTTTGTAAGGCACAAAAAATTAAATCTTTGAGGAATGCACAAAAATATTAGTTCCTGTACAAACCAACATGTTACTTATTCGTCAAAGAACAAATTCCATTTGGTTTGAGGCTATTTACTGTTTGAAATTCTCGTAAAAACATTCAATCTTCGCATCTGCTGATTCGTTTTGTTAAATGAGCAAAACAAATATCGCAAGGTTTGTAGTTTAGATTTACTTGTAGTCAGATAAAAGTACAACCCTCTCAAATATTTGTACGTACAATACTCCACTATTACAAACTTGTTCTTTGGTGTTTTATAAGTTTGCAGTTTCCGAAATATTAGCAAGCTTGTGTGCATTTCCTAACTAGGGAACTAAATATGTCCAAAATGTGTCTCTATCAGTTTGTCAATAAAGCTTAGTTTTCTTTTACAGCCTTCAAAACTTTTGTATTTGACTTTTATTAAAGTGCTAATATTCATCCCATATAAAACTGTCAAACTGTTGCAAACTGTAAAACTGTCAAAATTCTGCATGCAGTTTATAACATCACAACATTTAGATAGAAAACTTGTTTTACTCACTTAATGCTGTTCAAAATATATTGTGTATAAACCGTTGATAAATTAGTCTGCAGTTATTTGTATTAAGTAGATCGTGAAAAATGTGCATATATTATGTCTTGTACAGGAACAATTGACCTCAATAGCATTGAAGACCAATATTTCCAAAATGTTACCATGGTCCCCCAACAAGCTAATCTCAATTCTTTGTGTTTTATAATTTTAAAGGGGTCATATCTTTAAAATCAGCTTTTCATTAAGCTTTTGAGTGTTGATGTTCATACTGTGGCAACATGCTATAACATTTAGGACTCCAAACTTTTAAGTATTAGTTTAAACTAAATGTCTGCCTGTTTTTGGTGCAAAAACAAGTGGAATTGATTTAATATGACCTCTTTAACAAATAATAGTCAAGCTATTCAACACGAACAATGATTTATACACAATACTAAGAAAATCCTGGAACTTTTTCATGTCTTTATACCTGTTTTAAAAGCGATAACCCTGTTGCAACCTTGCATCAGAGTCACTAAATCCCTCTGATGTCACAGAGACTCTACATATCTGTCTTCTATTGAGAAGGATCTTGAGGTAAGACCTGCAGAGTCACCTCTAAAAGTGCAAATAGATTCCCCTTTTTAAAAGGTAAAGTATACACGCACAAAACAATTTAGATATTTGGTGCTCTGGTAATATCTGGTAATTTTGCGTACAAAACAAAAGAAACTCCATGATATGTATTAATCAACCAGATCACTCAACACAGACTTTTGTAGCCCAGTGTGAGAGTTTTGACCGTGAAGATGATTCAAATGTTGCATTCGCTGGCTTAATAAACTACAAAATTGGGAAAGAAGGCGTAAAGTGTAACGCAAGCTTCAAAAAGGTAATATCAACCTTAAATTTCTCTCTTAGCACAAATGTTCATTCACTCATTTCTACACAATCATTACAAATTCAAATTCCGTTGTTTGCTAATTCAAAAGTCAATATTCCTAAACCTGGCTAACATCAAATATTAATTTTCTAAAACTTATTTTTATATAGTAGTTATTTTATATGTGACTCTTGTTTTAAAAACCAAATAGATTGTAGTTTTTAGTCAAAATTACATATGTTCTTAAAAAGTGTTCTTGTAGCTGTACAAAATAGACAAAAAATGTCCTCAAATCTAACAAGTATGTAATGAGATGTGTGTAGAGTTGGACATGTCTGTGGAGTTGTTGATTTGTGTGGACTAACTGATCTTTTGTGTTGCTCAGTGACTGATGCCGAGAGGTTCTTTCCAGACTGGCTTTACCAGGCAGCTGCTACAGGTGAAGAGAAGAGCTAAGGGGGTCTGAATACTTTCCGTACCCACTGTATATATACACACATATGCATACATATTTAATGACTTGCAAGCATGTAATAGTTAGTAAATGTGAAATGTAACCTTGCTAAGTTGTACATGAGTAAGAATTGTAAGTAACATCTTAAGTTAATTGAATCTGTGATTTTGATCTTAGTAATTTAATCTGAAAATTGAATTTTACCTTTACATAATTTGGTGTTCCTGGTCAAAAATAGCTGGCCTTTTAAAAACTGCTTGTAAATCTCTCTCTCTATGCTATATTATCAACAAATCTTGGGTTCAGTCTTTTTGTCTGCATGTTTTCTTTCAATTAGAACAGGTTTTCCATTTGTTTTTGGAACGGATTAGTCGTATGCCTCACTGATCTGAGTTTATGTACCGTAGTTTTTAAGTGAAAAAAGCATTATTTGTGGATAATTTTGGCAATGTTAACTCAAAAACGGATGTGCATAAGCTCAGACCAAAAAGGGCTCTGATCAGTCAGTTCCAAAAAGAAATGCAGAATTTTGCATTTGTCTTGAGCTCTACAACACTATAGCTTGCTAACATGATACTGGGTGGAAATCCAATTTTCTCTCTTTTCATGTCTTGTCTTGTAATTGCATTAATGGAAGGATCATGGAAAAGTCCACATTTATTGGACCAAAGAGTATTGGAATGCTGATAATGGATGCATTAATTCTGCAGTATTCATACATTGACTATGTATTTACATATTATATAATAGGTTGTTATAAAAGTCTATTTTGTCTTGTGTAGCACCAAATTCACCCAGTGGGCATTTTGGTAGTTTATTTTGAAAAGCTGTTTTCTATGTAGGTAATAGTCATGCATGCTTGTACAGCTCCTTAGTCTTTGAGTGGGGAAAGACCAAGTCTTTGAAACCTATCAAGGTTTCATTCAAATGTGACAGTGTTCTACTTTTGTGCAAGTTTACATTTAAAAATGATATAGTTTCTAATAAACAGTAACATTTTAATGAGTTCTCTCTGTGCGTTTCAGGCTTTTGGTGTCATTTAGTACTGAAGAGGAAAATGACAGCGCCTTTTTATACAATCTCTTGTGTGTCTGAGGAATGTTTAGTGAAGATTTTTAGTCTCTTTTTTTTTTTTTTTTCTTGTATGTTTTACGTTATTTTGTTACCTTTTATACATGCATTTTTTTGGATCCCAATAAATGATTTTATACCGTTTTATTGAAGTTGTATTACTGATTGTTTCAGAATGAGGTAGTATTGTACAAGTATGTTTAATTTAAGTGAAGAGCTACTCTGGCAGTTTTAATCGGAGTATGTTTTAGCCTAAATTTAGAGGGGTTATTTAAAAAAATGTTAAAGTCAGTAGTTTAAGTTACAAAAATGTTCATGCTGATAATTTTAGGGGGAAATAAGCAATTAGAAAAAGTTTTACCCGTTGTTGTGGTGAATTTTGTCTGTTGCCCTGTTATAATCTAGAAATATTGGCAACTTATTGCTGCATTATGCCAATCAGAATCAACTAAAGTTTGTCAAGACGAACTTTGAAGTTGGCTTGAGAAAGCATAACATTTAGTTTGAAATAAAGCTTGAAGTTTTAAGGTTTTTAGTTTGAAGTACTAAGGTTTAAAGGCCATGCCGTCTATCAACAGTATGGATGAAATGACAGAAAATTAATACTCTTATGGTTGCTATTTGGCTGCTATGCAGTTACTTGGGTGTTCTGGGTGATTGCTAGTGTATTATTGGTGGTTTTATTCATATTTTATTTTATGTCAGTTGTAGAGGACGCAGGACTAAGTAAAAAAAATATAAAAATTGGCATGTATAGGGAAAACCAATGTTTTTGTTCACCAATCAGTTTTTAGGTTTTCATCAAATTATATTTGCTTTAACGCTGATTCTGGCAAAATATCAGTGCTGGTACTACTAGATCAGGGGTGGGCAAACTTGGCCCTTCCAGGCCACTTTCCTTCAGAGGTTAGCTCCAACCCTAATCAAACACGCCTGAACCAGCTAATCATTGTTTTCAAGACTACTAGAAGGCTACAGGCAGGTGAGTCATAGGGTTGGATCAAATCTCTGCAGGAACGTGGCCTGGAAGGGCCAAGTTTGCCCATCACTGTACTAGATCTTAGTGCTGCGTTTGACACTAGATCATAACATGCTTCTAGAGAGACTAGAAAACTGGGTCGGGCTTTCTGGGATGGTAATCAAATGGTTCAGGTCATACTTAGAAGGGAGAGGTTATTATGTGAGTATAGGAGAGCATAAGTCTAAGTGGACGTCCATGACATGTGGAGTCCCACAAGGATCAATTCTTGCACCGCTCCTGTTTAGCCTGTATATGCTCCCACTAAGTCAAATAATGAGAAAGAACCAAATCGCCTATCACAGCTATGCAGATGATACCCAGATTTACCTAGCCTTATCTCCAAATGACTACAGCCCCATTGACTCCCTCTGCCAATGCATTGATGAAATAAACAGTTGGATGTGCCAGAACTTTCTTCAGTTAAACAAGGAAAAAAACTGAAGTCATTGCATTTGGAAACAAAGACGAAGTTCTCAAGGTGAATGCATACCTAGGGGTCTAACAACTAAAAATCAAGTCAGGAATCTTGGTGTGATTCTGGAGACAGACCTTAGTTTCAGTAGTCATGTCAAAGCAGTAACTAAATCAGCATACTATCATCTAAAAAACATTGCAAGAATTAGATGTTTTGTTTCCAGTCAAGACTTGGAGAAACTTGTTCATGCCTTTATCACCACCAGAATTCTGACTAGAACCAGAAAATCTGAGCATATCACACCAGTCCTCAGGTCTTTACATTGGCTTCCAGTTACATTTAGGATTGATTTTAAAGTACTTTTACTCGTTTATAAATCACTCAATGGCATAGGACCTAAATACATTGCAGATATGCTCACTGAATATAAACCTATCAAACCACTCAGATCATTAGGATCGAGTCAGTTAGAAATACCAAGGTTTCACACTAAACAAGGGGAGTCCGCTTTTAGCTATTATGCCGCCAGCAGCTGGAATCAGCTTCCAGAAGAGATCAGATGTGCTAAAACATTAGCCACATTCAAATCTAGACTCAAAACTCATCTGTTTAGCTGCACATTTATTGAATGAACACTCTGCAATTTCCTAACTGATTGCACTATATTTTATGTATAATCATTTTCTATTCTTAACTGTTTTAAATTCATTTTAAACCTCTTAAATCAATTTTTTAAATAATTTTCAAAGTTTTAAATTCCTTGTTTTATTGTTGTGATTATTTTTTTTCTTTTCTTTTATGTAAAGCACTTTGAATTACCATTGTGTATGAAATGTGAAACAGGAACAGAAACAGGGGCAAAACATGACACAGACAGTCCATGATCCTGACATTATGCCCCATCCCGGAAGGTGCGTCCTCACACCGTAGAACAACAGGGGGGGGGGACGACGTCCGAACTGATTGCACTGTATTTTATGTATAATCATTTTCTATTTTTAACTGTTTTAAATTCATTTTAAATTCATTTTAAATCAATTTCTAAATCATTTTCAAAGTTTTCAAATTCCCTGTTTTATTGTTGTGATTTTTTTTTTATGATTATTCTACTTCCTTTTATGTAAAGCACTTTGAATTACCATTGTGTATGAAATGTGCTATATAAATAAACTTGCCTTGTCTTGCCTAATTTGCATATTAATGTGTATTTGGGGCAAACCATAATGAAATAAGAAAGGTAAAAATGGGAGTAATATCATGGCAACATTTTCATAAGAATATCTCATATTTCATAGGAATATTGATCTATCCACCTGTTTCTGGGGGGCGCTACTGTAAAAAAGAATGTGGGTACAACTTCCGGTGAGGTGGCGGAAGTAGTATACAAATGGTATTTTATAGGGATGCACAGAAATTTCGTTCCGCTCAATATTCCGCTTTATGAATGTGTGTTCTGCTCATGTACCGCTCATGCTCACTGTAAAAGCAAAGTCCGCTCAACGCGCCATCAGGAAATTTCTATGTAGTAAGCTTGTTCCTGTTTACAATAGCGCTACTGTATGTAACATATGGTGTAGTACAGCTGTACTGGGCAACGCATGCAAAATGACGCTACCCTCTCATTCACTGATCTGCTCCCCGCTATGCTCTGCTCACATGCTCTGATAATACTGAATAAAAATAATATATTGATATTTAATATTAATATATTTTCTGACCAATTTTTTTTGTCACTTTCATTAAAAGTCTTACAAAATTACTTTATATTATTTAATAAAATAATAAATTGTTACAAAGCGGTTTCGGTTTTCAGCTAAGTGCATCCAGAATTTTTGGTTTTGGCCCAGAATTTTCATTTCGGTGCATCCCTAATACTTTGTGTGCTAATTTTATCATCCAACAATCTTAGAATAAATCACAAGATTTTAAGTGAAGGCTACTGTGAAGCAACATATGCAGAACATGAATGACACACAGTAAACATTTCAGTTTAGAGGAGGGTAAAGGTACTGCTATTTCACCCTTTATAAGTTGGTTGAAGTTGTGTTCCCACATCGTTAGGAAGTTTGGATCGCTACATCTTGAATGGCTGACTGTCAACTGTTGAATGAATGAGTCGGTGCGTTCCAAACGGGATATATCGCCCTCTGAAGGGCACTTTGGAGTGAAAACAATCATGGCTGCCAAATTGAAGGGTCGTTCCAAACCTAAGTGCTCAAAACTGGCCACTTCAATGGGCCCTTCGGAATGAAGGATCTTTATACGAGTTAGATTTGGTACATTTTTATGGTTGGTCAAAACGACATTGTACTTCAACAAAAATACAGCTACCTCTATCAGTCCATTCAAATATTTCAAATACATAGACACAATATACATTACAAATACATTTTGCATTACATTACATACACAAATATAGATTATATTTAACCTCCTTAAATATAGATTAGCCTCCTTGTTAGTGTGCATAGTATTTTTCTATACTACTGTAATATTTATACGAGTTAGATTTGGTACATTTTTATGGTTGGTCAAAACGACATTGTACTTCAACAAAAATACAGCTACCTCTATCAGTCCATTCAAATATTTCAAATACATAGACACAATATACATTACAAATACATTTTGCATTATATTACATACACAAATATAGATTATATTTAACCTCCTTAAATATAGATTAGCCTCCTTGTTAGTGCGTCCACCTCCCATGCTGGAGACCCGGGTTTGAGAACCACTTGGAGCGAAAGTGAGGTGTGGCGGAGAGGACCTGGGGGAGAGGGGTTACATTGGTGCCGTGACCCGGATGGGAGTGAGGATTAGGGGGGTGAATCTAACGGAGGCCAGCGAGTAGGTGCTGTGCAGGTAAACCTCACTCCCCTGATCTCAAGAGACACGCTAGTGGCTGCAGTCTTTAGCCTCCTTGTTAGTGCGTCCACCTCCCATGCCGGAGACCCAGGTTCGAGACCCACTGCAAACCTCATAAAAATAACTGGTGGTCAGTGGAGGAAAGCCTTTTGCCCTCCATGTGGGGGTTCCTGTAAGAATGTGATGTCACGTGAAAACTATGAATAGACTTGTTGTTTCCCCAAAATGACTGATTAGCATGCTGTTTGTCCAGGTGTCCTCTACAGGGTTTAGGGGGGTGAATCTAACGGAGGCCAGCGAGTAGGTGCTGTGCCGGTAAACCTCACTCCCCTGATCTCAAGAGACACGCTAGTGGCTGCAGTCTTTAGCCTCCTTGTTAGTGCGTCCACCTCCCATGCCGGAGACCCAGGTTCGAGACCCACTGCAAACCTCATAAAAATAACTGGTGGTCAGTGGAGGAAAGCCTTTTGCCCTCCATGTGGGGGTTCCTGTAAGAATGTGATGTCACGTGAAAACTATGAATAGACTTGTTGTTTCCCCAAAATGACTGATTAGCATGCTGTTTGTCCAGGTGTCCTCTACAGAAGACATGAATGAAAATTATGCCCTGTTTCGTAACAAAAAGTCATGTTCTGATTTGAAACCCCATAA
This sequence comes from Sinocyclocheilus rhinocerous, assembly GCF_001515625.1. NCBI lineage: Eukaryota > Metazoa > Chordata > Actinopteri > Cypriniformes > Cyprinidae > Sinocyclocheilus > Sinocyclocheilus rhinocerous. Next base: position 1,206,418 of record NW_015670605.1, on the reverse strand, counting down.
GATTTTTCTGAGCTGTTTATTTACGATAAACTATTTGAAAATTAGCTAGATTTAAATGATAATTACAAAACATTATCATATTTTCCTAAGAGTGCTAAATTTGATCAGTCTGTCAATCTCAGTCATGTTTAAAGACCAAGGAGAGGGAGTGTTTCTGATCAAACCGCCAAACATTTGATATCTCTGAAAAGCCTTGAATGTGCTCTGAACAGGACAAGCTGTGGCATGTAGAGATTCACTGAAATATGTCCTCAACAGAGAACAAAAGTCTATGCCTGGGTCCCAAATGTAGCATATTTTATATTTTCGCTTGTGCTTAAATTTTATGTAAAATTAATTCAACTTTATGCAAGATACCAACTCTTGCGTGGAGATCCCGCCCCTTCTGGAGTGACCGCCCAGTTCTGAAGGTGTCTGCCGGGTTGCAGTGGTCTCTGCTCTGAGCGGGGGTTAAAAAGTCCGTGCTGTTGTGGCATCACCATTAAACCAGAGCGGTTTCCAAGGTGTAAAATCCTCATCAGAAAGTATGCTGTGTCGTTGTCTTTTGTTCTGGATCTTACTGCGTCGTGCAGGTCGGTACAAAGATTTGATTGACGTTTTGTAACTTAGTATGTCTGTATACAAGACTAGCTTTAATCACTTAAATCTTATGATTTGATTCTTTGGAAATAGTGTTTGTTTTGCCACGAGGGTTAAATTAAACCTAGAGTCGTTCTAGGCTATCCCACCATTTTCTTCGTTGAAAATGCGTTTTGCGTCCCTTTCTCTCTCAGCGAAGTGAATATGTGTGCACTTGTCTAATCAAGCAAACTGTGTGAATTAAAGAAAAGTTCTGTAAGGGTACTTGAGTATAACAAGCAATTTCTCACGTTTTTCTTGCGAACCACTCAGTATGGTTCAAAACGGTCAGATAATGGCGAGCTCATAACAGGTGGAATATGGAAAAATGACCCTCCATTTGAGGTCTGATTCACTTGATTACAATGTTTTCATTAATATCTGTTGACAAAAAGTGGACAGACAGCTTTAAAAACTTAAAAAAGAGCTGCATTTTTGGAATTCCATTATTTATGTTTTAAGGAAATAGTTGTAATGTTTCTTTTAATAATACATTTATACATATCCCGAGTTTTATATTTGAATCTGTTGGAAGCAGGGGCGTCATGTTTTCACTATTTTTGAGGGGGCACGAGTGGGGGGGGATTCGTTTGACACACAGCAGCCACAATAGCACTTATGTTTTATTTATTTTGTCCTTTTTATTCGAAAAAATCCCACACGTGTTCACTAAATCTTGAAATTGGCTCAAATTCGAGTCTATCTCGGGTCTCAAATATGTGTAAATAGTTGCATTTTTCACCTTTATAGATTATGTTGATCTATAATGGGCGATGGTCAAAGTAGCCTAATAATGTAATCTATTAACTATACATAAAAACCTGTCTGTTTACTTAAGTAACAGATATGGGTGTCATGCCATAACATAT
>NW_015670605.1:1196603-1202561 GCF_001515625.1 Sinocyclocheilus rhinocerous | reverse complement strand
AAATATAGATTATATTTAACCTCCTTAAATATAGATTAGCCTCCTTGTTAGTGCGTCCACCTCCCATGCTGGAGACCCGGGTTTGAGAACCACTTGGAGCGAAAGTGAGGTGTGGCGGAGAGGACCTGGGGGAGAGGGGTTACATTGGTGCCGTGACCCGGATGGGAGTGAGGTTTAGGGGGGTGAATCTAACGGAGGCCAGCGAGTAGGTGCTGTGCAGGTAAACCTCACTCCCCTGATCTCAAGAGACACGCTAGTGGCTGCAGTCTTTAGCCTCCTTGTTAGTGCGTCCACCTCCCATGCTGGAGACCCGGGTTTGAGAACCACTTGGAGCGAAAGTGAGGTGTGGCGGAGAGGACCTGGGGGAGAGGGGTTACATTGGTGCCGTGACCCGGATGGGAGTGAGGTTTAGGGGGGTGAATCTAACGGAGGCCAGCGAGTAGGTGCTGTGCAGGTAAACCTCACTCCCCTGATCTCAAGAGACACGCTAGTGGCTGCAGTCTTTAGCCTCCTTGTTAGTGCGTCCACCTCCCATGCCGGAGACCCAGGTTCGAGACCCACTGCAAACCTCATAAAAATAACTGGTGGTCAGTGGAGGAAAGCCTTTTGCCCTCCATGTGGGGGTTCCTGTAAGAATGTGATGTCACGTGAAAACTATGAATAGACTTGTTGTTTCCCCAAAATGACTGATTAGCATGCTGTTTGTCCAGGTGTCCTCTACAGAAGACATGAATGAAAATTATGCCCTGTTTCGTAACAAAAAGTCATGTTCTGATTTGAAACCCCATAAGATTTTTCTGAGCTGTTTATTTACGATAAACTATTTGAAAATTAGCTAGATTTAAATGATAATTACAAAACATTATCATATTTTCCTAAGAGTGCTAAATTTGATCAGTCTGTCAATCTCAGTCATGTTTAAAGACCAAGGAGAGGGAGTGTTTCTGATCAAACCGCCAAACATTTGATATCTCTGAAAAGCCTTGAATGTGCTCTGAACAGGACAAGCTGTGGCATGTAGAGATTCACTGAAATATGTCCTCAACAGAGAACAAAAGTCTATGCCTGGGTCCCAAATGTAGCATATTTTATATTTTCGCTTGTGCTTAAATTTTATGTAAGATTAATTCAACTTTATGCAAGATACCAACTCTTGCGTGGAGATCCCGCCCCTTCTGGAGTGACCGCCCAGTTCTGAAGGTGTCTGCCGGGTTGCAGTGGTCTCTGCTCTGAGCGGGGGTTAAAAAGTCCGTGCTGTTGTGGCATCACCATTAAACCAGAGCGGTTTCCAAGGTGTAAAATCCTCATCAGAAAGTATGCTGTGTCGTTGTCTTTTGTTCTGGATCTTACTGCGTCGTGCAGGTCGGTACAAAGATTTGATTGACGTTTTGTAACTTAGTATGTCTGTATACAAGACTAGCTTTAATCACTTAAATCTTATGATTTGATTCTTTGGAAATAGTGTTTGTTTTGCCACGAGGGTTAAATTAAACCTAGAGTCGTTCTAGGCTATCCCACCATTTTCTTCGTTGAAAATGCGTTTTGCGTCCCTTTCTCTCTCAGCGAAGTGAATATGTGTGCACTTGTCTAATCAAGCAAACTGTGTGAATTAAAGAAAAGTTCTGTAAGGGTACTTGAGTATAACAAGCAATTTCTCACGTTTTTCTTGCGAACCACTCAGTATGGTTCAAAACGGTCAGATAATGGCGAGCTCATAACAGGTGGAATATGGAAAAATGACCCTCCATTTGAGGTCTGATTCACTTGATTACAATGTTTTCATTAATATCTGTTGACAAAAAGTGGACAGACAGCTTTAAAAACTTAAAAAAGAGCAGCATTTTTGGAATTCCATTATTTATGTTTTAAGGAAATAGTTGTAATGTTTCTTTTAATAATACATTTATACATATCCCGAGTTTTATATTTGAATCTGTTGGAAGCAGGGGCGTCATGTTTTCACTATTTTTGAGGGGGCACGAGTGGGGGGGGGGATTCGTTTGACACACAGCAGCCACAATAGCACTTATGTTTTATTTATTTTGTCCTTTTTATTCGAAAAAATCCCACACGTGTTCACTAAATCTTGAAATTGGCTCAAATTCGAGTCTATCTCGGGTCTCAAATATGTGTAAATAGTTGCATTTTTCACCTTTATAGATTATGTTGATCTATAATGGGCGATGGTCAAAGTAGCCTAATAATGTAATCTATAACTATGCATAAAAACCTGTCTATTTACTTAAGTAAAAGGGTGTCATGCCATACATTTTTAGTACGACTGACTTTGTATTTAATGTGAATTTAATAAAAAACATTGTAAGTTAGGTTAAAATCATAACACTTTCATTGTACAGAAAGAGAGCAAAGAACATTTACATTATCAAAAAAACATTTTCACTGACTTCAGTTTAGAGTTCAAGCACTCTCAAAAACTCCCATTAAAATCACTTAAGCTGTTTACACTGTGAAATGAGTATCTAACTTACAAATTCGTACACACGTCTGCACTTTGTTGTTTCTGATGAGAGAATTCGCCAGTCAGCGAGCGAGTAAAGAAAACACCGGCATTTTAGCGATGACTCATCTGAACACTTCTGATTGGTCATTGCATTCATAAGCTCAACAGCACTGTGTGTGATTGGTTAATGCGCAGTGCTGTAAAAACGCGCCTGTCTCTGGTTCAGCGCCAGTCAGCGAACGCAGATTTGAATTTAGCAGCTGGTGATGTGATCGACGTACAAATATTACAAATATTATTCAGCTATTTTTTTTTGTCTTTTGGAAGCTGCATTCAAAATCCATCCCCCCCCTCCCTCACTTTGAATGGGCATGACGCCTCTGGTTGGAAGTATTTCGTTTTGAATATCTGCATTTGTTGATCATCTCAGATTTCAAAGTGTAAACTTATTTTTTAGAAAGTTGCTATTTTGAATAAAGTTGTGAAACATTTGATCTTATGTCTCAAGGGGCAATAAATTATAACTAATTATACAAATTATGCAGCCATTTAATGAAACCCATATTGTTTAAACCAGACATTGATGGATGTTTTGTTATTCAGGAGGCACTACCAATGTGTCACACAAGTTTTTTTCTGTGTTGTGGGCTGCACAGACAGCCTGTTTTAGACAAATAAACTTGTGTTTAGATGAAACAGAAGGAGTCTGTCTTCGCTTTACATGAAATGATAAAACGGAAAACAATTTCTGTTGTCATTTTCGCATGAGGTTACAAAACTTTAATTTTTGGCTTCTGAGTGAACTCTTTCATAAACCGTCTGGAAGTGGAAGTGATTGTCAATTTATTGTGTATTTCAGAGGACAAGTCCCCCCACAGATCTATCCATAAATCATGGCTTGAAATTTGAAAAAGGATACAAAGTGAAATGTTTCTTTTCTACAGATGGACGAGCAGACATACAGTCCTGATAAAACGTTTTATGATGAAATATTCCAGCCAGTTTCAGTACTGATGCAAATGTGGCTAGAATTGTTTATTGGAGTACAGAATTGTAGCCTTTTTTCTATTCAAGGACAGAGTGCATGCCTTGTTTTTGTGCAGTAGACAAATAACATTCATTGTGAAGAGGGAGCTGCTCTGGGAAAGTTTTTTTCATTGTCTCCTTGCCTCCCTGCCTACACTTCACACCAAGGCTAAACTTTAGTCAGTCGTTCATGTTGCATTTTAAAGTAATGGTCTCATTCCATTCTAACATTGCATGTAGATGCAACTTTTGCCAAGTATTTTGGATGTTTGACTTTGAGTCAAGTGTTCGAATGCATGGCATGTTGTTTTTATGTCCCTTTTTTTCTGCTATCGCCATTCATCCTTGAATTCATGTCTGGTAACAAAAGAAGGTCAAGTGACTATTTGAGTCCAGACTGCTTTCTAATTATCCAGTAGTCACAGACAGCTGGAAAAATACACACGTGTACTGAGTGAACAGCATTTCACATATGCCAGTCCAGTTAAGAGTAGGAAAGGAAATAATTTTTTAGAAATGCTATTTTTGTCTTAACAGTTTTTAATTTAGTCATGTTAAATATATGTAATTATCTGCCTAAAATATGTGTTTGACTGTAAAAATATATGTTTGACTTAGAGAAAATTAGAGGCCATTGCGTTGAAGAAAGAGACTGTGGGTGGGTGATTGGCTCCAGGATGGGAAACACACCAGATAAAGGGATAGTCTGCCCAAAAATGATATTGTTATCATTTACTCACCCTCATGTCGTTTAAAAACTGTATGACCTTTTTTTTCTGTGGGACACAAAAGAAGATACTTTGAAAAAAATTGTTTTGGTCCATACATTGGAAATCAGTGAGTTGTTTGACAACTTCACAACTTCAATATATCTTCCTTTGAGTTCCGCAAAAGAAATAAAGTCATACAACAACACGAGTGTCTGTAAATGATGGCATAATTTTCATTTTGGATAAACTATCCCTTTAAAACATATCACAAAAGCATTATGAGAGGACCAAGGATTTTCCAGAACACCTTTATTCAAAAACGTAATTAAATGAATGCCAAACCCAGTTGGCCCTCATTATCTTCAGCAGTGGTAATTAGATCTCTGGTTTTAGGGCTTATAATGAAGAGCGTCTTGCTGTGCAGGTGTGGCAACCGTACACGAGGGAAGCCTTGAAGATGCAGACAGGTAAACAAGGATTCTCAGAAATTACAGTTCACCATGGAATGCAGTTTGGCGTTGTGTTTACGGAAAAGCAACAAAATCAGTAGTTATTGCAGAGCGAATGTGTGTGTAAACAAGTTTGTCATAAAGAGTAAATGTTCAGAAATTTCAGTCACAAATGACTTCATTAAAATGCCTATTCCAGAGCTGACACAAATCACAACATTCAATTTTTACAAGTTAAATTTCTTTCTAATGTTGAGTTAAAATGATTCAGATTGAATGAATTAATAGATTTTTAGCCTCTCATTATATATATATAAATATAAATATACACACACTGTCCTTACAAATAGGGCCGTTTTTTTTATAAAATATTAAGTTGCTGGTGTGTTTTGAGTGTTTTCATTGCATTAGAAGGCTGTTGCTGGGTGTTTTGTGTGGTTTTTAGGGCGTTGCTCACTGGCCTAAATCTGAAGGGCCTGTGTAATATTCTGTCCTCTAGAATGTATATTGAACGTTCTCCTTTAGTGTATCCCTGTTAGATTTTCTTTGCCATTTTGTTGTTTGTCAAACATCAAGCCGATTGTTATGGGGCGACAGAGACGTGAGGATCCATTTGCATGCTTTTATTAAAAGGCGTGGTCATGAAACAGGCATGGGTCGATACACAGCAAACAGTAATAGAAGAGGCAAGATGAAGAGTAATCCAAAGGCTAGCGTGGGTCTGAGATCGGCGAACAATGTCCAGAGAGGTAGGCAATAGAAGAATCCAAGACAGGCAGGAGATCAGGAAACAAACAATCAGGCACCAAACTAGACGTAACTAGACTAGAACTAGGAACTAGACAAAACTCTGAAATGGCTCTGTAACGTAGCTATCACATGATGAGCGATAAGCGCTAAACAATACTCGGCAGTGAATGGTTGTTTGAGACTGATTCTTATAGTGGGTGTAATGGGTAGCAGCTGTGTGTGATAAGTTTCAGGTGAGCTTGTGATTAGCGCAATGGAGCATGGGAAATGTAGTCCAGGGTGATGTGTAAATAGTCTGTGTGGTGTGAGAGTCAATATAATGGGAGGGCGACCTCTGGTGGCAAGTGGATGGAAGTTCATGGACAGGATTCGTGACACTGATAGTGTAGAAAAGTTATATAGGTTTGTCAATAGATAGGAATTGAAAGAGTGTTTGGATATGTTTAACTCTGGCCTCCAGACACCTATCTGAAAAGATAACAGTGAATTCATACTTTCCATGTCCAGTGGTGTATAAAGTACCTGAAAGCCATACTCAAGTAAAAGTACAGATATCTTACCA
>NW_015670605.1:1178273-1196583 GCF_001515625.1 Sinocyclocheilus rhinocerous | reverse complement strand
TTAAGTTAACTATATTAAATTATATAAATATAAAAAGCATACAGACGCATTTTTGCCGTCTACAATTTAGAAAGCCTGGAATTTTCCAATGTAGTGGAGTAAAAGTAAAAGTTGGCTGAAATATAAAAACTCAAGTAAAGTACAGATACTCCCAAAAAATACTTAAGTACTGTAACAAAGTATTATTACTTCGTTACATTACACCACTGTCCATGTCAGGTTTGAGTAGTGGTGCAGGCGTCATTCTATTGTATTTGAGGGGATTTCTAGAGTATCAAACTTTGGAAAAATGCCAATAAAACAAAGACTTACAAAGGATCTAGGCCATATCTAAAGAGTGATACACCAGAATGTCCTTCAGACAGGAAAGATGACACCAGTCTAGTGGCTTATATTGAAGAAATAGTCTTTTTATAAAGGGGGTGTAAAGAATTCCATACACTTTGTTAGAGGGGCTTTGGGCACCTACATGCTTAAAAATAAAGGTTCTTTATTTGCATTGATGGTTCCATGAAGAACCTTTACCATCCATGGAACCTTCTTAATTGCACAAAAGGTTCTTTATAGGGGAAAAGGTTATTTAGATTCTTAAAATGTTTTCCACACTAAGAAAAAAAAAGGTTATTTTAAGAACTGTTCTCTGAATGGTAATTTGGGGTTCTTTGAGGTTGAATTTTTGGAGTACAGTCAGAAATCATTTAAGTAACTCCATAGCAACTACTAAAATGTACATGGGAAATATTTTCTTAAAAGGCTATATGAAACCTGAAGGAGGGAGACTGGAGCCAGGCCAACTCAAATATAGTTGTGGCTCTTTTTTGCACAGGTAAACACTATTTCCTCACAACTGTGATTCGGTCTGGGGCACTTACTGGAAATGCTTTGAATGGGGTCCTTTTTCTGGTAGTTTACTTTTTGTGAATAAGATAAGCTGGCCTAACCCAGCCTGTTTTAAATACAGTCTTTGGAGGGGATGTGTGTGACTTCCATGATTAACATCCATCTTGGAAGATCCAATTATTCAACCACGTTGTATAGGCGGTGAGGGATGCTAATGTGAATGTTAAATGTGTCCTGATATGCCCTGGACAACAGCAAAGTCTTTGTGTCTTTTTTTAATCTTTTATTTTCTCTAGGTTTTTTTTGCCAGACACCTGGGGCCTCATTTATCAACAGTGCGTACGCACAGATGTGTGCGTAATGAGTGCGTAAGAACAGTTTCGCGCAAAGTGCGGGATCTACCAACTTGTACTTATACGTAGAAATGTGTGTAAATATATGTCCCATAGTTGTGTCCAATCTTTTAGATTTTTCATGTACATGTTATAAATAAAGGATTTCCTTAATGTTGTAGATCCCTTGTTCACATTTAAACAGGTTATAATAGTAGTAGAGTAGGTTGGACACTAGGGGGTGCTTTGGGGTAATTTTTTTACTATGCAATTGTCTACACAACACAAGGCTAATTCTAAACTTTAAAATATACATTTATTTTTTATTTATTTTAATTACACATTTAAATTAAACTGAAGGAAATTATCAATTTACCCGCTTAAGGATTATTCAACCAAACGTGAAGTGTGCCTGTGTGGAAAGTAACTGTGCTTGGTCCTTCTTGGGTCCTTCACAAAAACAAATGAGCGCCATTTAAAAAAATTAAAATAGGCTCTATATAATATGCACTGTTGCTTAGTATTACATTATAGCTTCAGATGCATGATATTTGTAGGGCCCTATGAAATCCGTTTTATTTTTCCCAAATTAGCCTAAGTTTTATTTTTCCCAAATTAGCCTAAGTTTTATTTTTTCCAAAATCTTTTTTTTTCGTTTGAATTTTTCGGGATTCAGTTTTTTTTTTCCGTTTGAATTTTTCTGGATGATTATATTAAATTGTAACAAAAACCATGTCTAATTAATTAAAATCATGAAACTTGTTTAATTTAACAGCAATTTATAATTGGTGTCAAACCCTATAAAAGACAGCTGTGACAAATGTTTGTCTCAGTGCAATGGCTTATCTTGCGTTATTGGAAGACTTGGCAAACAATGCGCTCCGCAGAGAATGCGTTTTCAAAGACCGCGCCAAGAGTGAGAGCACAGATTGGCTTCTCAGTCGGTACCGCTTTCTTTGCCATGATTTCAGTGAGGAGTGAGGACACATACATTCACGTGATTTATAAAGAGAGGTGTTGCCACCATGTATGGTTCATTGGAGGCGTTTCCGAATGCAAATTAGGGATAATTGTGTAGGATAGAACTATTTTCCTGCTCATCTGAACACACGCAAATGTTGCAAGGCAGAATCAAACCATCACAGAGAGTGTTCACTCACTTCTGAGTTCATTCAAACAGGGCTGCGTTTCCCAAAAGTATCATAAGAAAATAATTTAAAAGTTTAGTTCAGAAGTATCGTATCGGTATCAATATCAAAATAAGTGGTATCGCCCATCCCTAATGCAAATGACCGTGAACGTGAACGAGCATGGTACTGACGCACATGTGGGATTTATTAGCTGTGTCTCATTTAGAAGGCTGCGCCCTCCGGAGGTCGCATTCGAAGGCTGCATACGTCATCGAGGCTGTCTCATTTCAGAAAAGCAAGTAGTTTCCTTCATTTAAGTTGTGTGAGAGCGCAACGATGCTCTAAATGTGTTGGCATAGCAACGTGATACTTCCTGTTTCCTTTTCCGCCTGTCCTATGAAGGCCGTCTCATTTAATTCTAGGTTGAGGACACTTCGTATATGCATCCTACAGAGGATTCGACCTCCGGAGGGCGCAGCCTTCTAAATGAGACACAGCTAATGATTGCTTACTCGTGTTCGTAAGAACTGCGTGTGCACGACACGTTTTTAAATCACAGGCAGGGGGACAATCTCAATCAACTTCAAAGTTTGTTCCCTGCCCAGAGCCCCCTTAGTCGTGATAAAAATAAAACGCTGTTGGTTATATAAGAGGATAAATTCCAGATCATATCAAGCTTGTACAGTATCAGTATGATGTTTCTAAGCTTTAAAAAACTTTATCACAGATACAGACAAATAAGCCATGTCTGATTGAAAGATACTCCAGAATAGGGATGTAGCCTACTATGACAGTTCTGGCTTCTAAGTAGTTATGTAGGAGATAATGTACATCCAGCTGGTTGTTATCACAGAATAAACCCCAACAGGGTAGTCTTGTCTCATTTTGCAAGAATAACCGGCTAGATGTACATTATCTCATTTATTACACGGCTATAGTGTATATATATATTATACTTAACCCTCTGGTGCGCTTCGTCATTTTTTACTGATTTTTTAGAATTTTTTACTTAATCGAAATGGTATGAAACCAGGTAAAGGTTTTGGGACTTAACGTGTGAACAAAAAATAAATAAACAAACAAACAAATAAATAAAACAAATCATGGACATCATGGGCCTCAAAAAGGTTAAGTGGTCCTTTAAAAAATAGTAACACCTGTTCTCCTCACGGTCAAAAATGACTGCATTGAAACAAATGGGAAAGGAATTTCACCTAGTGGAAAAGGTACCCAAACATAATCTTACTGAAAGCAAATTTTTTGAGATATTAACCTCAAATTTGGAACACAACTCATTTAGATTTATGGCTTTGATTTTACCACAGTTTTAGAGTAAAACATGTTTTGGAAAATATATTTCAAATATAATTTGAAGTAGTATTTTTGTGCTTTTTTCATAATAAACTAACCTATACAATATCTTTAATTTCATTTTTTCCCACTTTGTTTTCTTCTTTTTTTCACTTAAGCAATAATCTGTCGAGTGCCTTTAATAAAAAGAGACCAAACTTATGTCTGTGCTCCAACAGGGGGAAAAAATGGATTATAATTACTGCATAAATATAATTTAGTGCATTAAAATCTCCTAATTCAATGGTTTTCTATCCTGGTCCTGGGGACCCACCACTCTGCACATTTTGTATGCCTCCCTTATCTGACACACTCAGCTGAACTCATGGGCTGCGTTCCACTCCACTTTTAGACACGCACTCGCGAACTTCCCTAAGCACTTCCCCTCGGGGGAATCCCCGCTGCCATTTTGAAGTGTGTTCCACTTCGTGAAGTGGACGAGGGAAGTTTATACCCAGCAAGCAATTTTGTGTTTAAAAGACGTCTATTAGCCGTCTAAACACAGCCAAGACGTCAAGGCTAAATTTGGGCTGTCAGTGAAAATTTAATAGACGTCTAATCATAGCCCATTTATAGACTAGTCATCAAATAGACCGCTATTAAACGACTACATATATACGTCTAATAGACAACAAAATGTCAATCCATCCAAACAAATGAAATATACAGCTTTTATTAAGAAAAATAATTTTTTTGACAACTTAAGACAATACAAAATGATTAAAATACAAAATAATTAATGACAAAATAAAATTTTATAAATACAATACACTTAAATATAAATATTATGATAAAGAAAATCTGGAATTTTTAACAACTTAAGATAATAAAAATGAATTAAGATAATAAAAATTAAGATATTTAAAAGAAAAAAAATCTAATACAAATCAAGATAAGAAAGAAAAAAAAAGCACAAGAAAAGCTTTTCTCTTTTGCTTGGATGCCAACTAAAAACAAAAACGAGATGTATTGTGTATCACCATTCAGTGTGTTAAAAAAGAGAGAAACCTCGCTGGTAAATGTTGTGTGTTTATACACATACCTCTGATGACCGAGAACAGTGCAGTCTTTTCAAATGCCTCTTTCTGCAGCGGACCACCCCCCTTCATATTGAATTTGGACATGAGGGAATTTTTTTCAAACCCTAAAATATAATACAGATTGAGGTGGTTAACAACTGCGGACAAAGTTTGACATTTCAAAATGACCAGCCAAGGAATTCTTTTTTAAATTTCTGATTTGCGTTGTAACTTATTGAGTATTGACACCACACAGTTTGATTAATGTGGCAAGATTTGTAGGCGTTACCTGTCCAGCATCCTTCTGGCACTGTCTTTGAGGTTTCTTCCTTCAACTCTGCACAACTTTGACACCTGAATAACACATGCCAATGTCAGGCAGGTAGTATTATATGTGTCCGTGTACACGTGTTTACCAATGAACCTGTGTCCCTTTGTTTAGGGCTGTTATGTCCTGGTGTATTCCGGGTGGCGTAGTCGACTATAGGATTTCTCTTATTATTGGTAATTTTCTAAGCACCTGACCACGTACTGCCACACTTACAAGACCAAGTAGGAATGTCCTTTATCGTTTGTTGTTTGCCCGCTGCTCTCCGACAGGTAAACTTAGTGCTCTCTCCTGTAAAAACAACATTCAAAACACAACACTGATCTCTACTGACTCTCATGTCTCACGTTGCCAGTAGTCATGTCTCAGTAGGGCTACAATTGCCATCTAGCGGTTGGGAATTGTAATTGCATTTTTATTTATAAAATAAAAGACAGCCGAATATCAATAATATCATATAATGTGTATGAATGTAACATTTAGCTTGTGGGATGCATGGCATCATATTATCAAATGCAAGTAAACTTTTGAAACATTTAAATTAGCATTATTTTTGGTATAGTAAATAATGCTATATTTAAAAATGCTGTAACATAATTAAATAAAATATAAAATAATGCTAATTTAAATGTTTCAAGAGTTTACTTGCATTTGATAAGAAGCTGCGTGGGCGAAAATTACATGTAAACAATTTTAAGGCTATTTTGGCTATGCTCATCGCTGGTCTGGTTACTGGTATAGGGCTATAGCCAAACGCCGTTAAAATTAGACCACAGATTGCCTCGATTTCGCCAGGTGGGCTAAAAGCAGACTACACGTAGCCCGTCCAATTTAGAGCTAAATCGTGGCTACATATAGACCACGTCATGCAATGACACTTATATCTTTGTAGATATTATTGACACTGCGAACATGATGGGATATCAACCATCTCATGCGCTGCCTGGCCAAAAACTACAGTGAATCAGGTTTGATTATAAGTGGGCTACAGATAGCCGCTCGGACTACGAGCTAAATCGTGGCTACGTATTGAACATGCCAAAGAAATGAAACCAAACACCTTGTAAACGCTGTTGACTTTGCTTACATGATGGACTATCATACATCTCACAAGTTATTTAGCCAAAAAACGACATGAAACCAAATTCAAGGTTATTTGGGCTAGAAGTGGGTTACATATATCGGGTCTATACTTAACCAAGACGTTAAAATGACGGCTATTGCTTGCTGGGTATGGACAGACCCTCGATTTTGACCGAGGGAGCGAGTATGCTTCATATGCACACTTCAGGCCGCTCCATATACCACATTGTGACGTCATCGCAGATCGCGTTTAATTTATCCCCACCTCAAACAACTGTATAATATATAAATTATTTTTTTTTACATTTATAACAGCCCAACCATACCTATATACATATAGAATGCTGCACCGAACAAATTTATAAGGGAAAAAATGTAAACAATAAACCAACTCCAGCTGATTCTAAGTGATCAAGGGCTTAGGACGTTCCAGTTCAGCACATTCCAAGGGTTCCGCCAGTAGTGGACACTCATGCAGCGTAATCAATGACGTACATCTGACTAAACGAGATGGAGGGAAGTTTGCGAGTGAAGGGCATAAAAAAACGGACTGGAACGCAGCTATGGAGCTCTCACCTAATGAACCGATTATCTCAATCAGGTGTGTTAAATAAGTGAGACATGCAAAATGTGCAGAGCCGTGGGTCCCAGGATCAGGATTGAAAACCACTGTCCTAATTTATATGCTAGCAAGTGGCTTTTAGCCAAGACGACCGATCAAGTTCAAACTACTGTAGAGTCTGTGACTAAAACAATAGCGTCTCTATAGTGATAATCGCCTCTGACGAAACCATGTCCTTCCCTCTTATCAGTGTGCCAGGATTCCCATGGTAATGAAAAAGATGTGAATTTTGAACAGGCAAAAAATATGTGATTGTATTAAATATTTTTCACCTATTCACATTTTTAAAAATCCTTATGCAATATGCATTCATCAATAACAACTACAAAAGTCTGTGGGCTGCATGCTGTCCTTGAAGTTGTCAATATTTTTTTTGATTTTGTAGTTTACATATCCAACTGCACATGGGTTGCCTTTGTGGAAGCACTTCAGAGAGGTTTTCATGCCAACCCTGTATTTTGTGTAATCATGCGGCAGTAACGAGCTCCAAAAGCAAAAGTCATTCAGACCATCTATTATGACACTAACCCAGTAATCACATTCTGTTGACATCCAGACAATGGCTCTATTACCAAACTCGCACAGGCGTACTCCCAACGGACTGTTCTATAAGCCCATTCATATATATAATGTTTAATTTAATTCCTATATATATATATATATATACACACACACACACATGTATCAATCAACCAACATATTCAACAACTGAGACATAAACAGAACAAATTTCACATACATTTGACAAACAGAAATGGAATAAAGGAGAAAATGGAGTCCCTAAACAAAGCGGGGGTCATGGATATCAAAATGATGTTAAAATGTGCTTGAAATGTTCAGAAAGTACTCATACTCGAACAACAATTAAAATTAGCAGAGCTATGCAATTTTTGTTTGCAGAAACAAAATAATAACATTAAAAATGGTCAGATTTTAAACAACAAAAAATATTGTTTGGGTGACTTCTAACATGTTATCTACTAACATGTAGGCTATTACATGTTCAAATAAAGTTTTGACAAAAGAGAAGTGTTATTCCTCACAATTCAGCCTTTAATTCATTAACCAATTTAGCAACCAAACTGCTAAATTAAAGGTATTTTATCTGCTTCATAAACAGTTCTACATAGGCTACCTCATTATCCGAAGTGTTGAGATTTTCTGAACACAAATGGCAGACAGACAAATGTAAATCCACTGTCTGACAGCAAACAATGAAGATATGGCGCTTTTCCACTGCATGGTACGACTTGGCTCGGCACGGCTCAGTACGGCACGGCACGGCACGGCTCGGCTCGGTTTGCGTTTCCACTGCAGTTCAGTACCGCTTTAGAGTGGGCGGGATTATTCACATGTTGTTGATATTTCCGCCGCCTCTATTGCCGCGACTCCTGAAAAACTTTTTCATTCCGCGTCCAATCCGTGATCGGCATAGTTTACACGTCACTTTTTGGTAACGGTACGGTTCACTTGGAACCTCAACCGAGGTGGTACTAAAAAAAGTACCAGGTACCAGGAACTGTACCCAGTGGAAACCCCCCCAAAAGTACCGAGCCGTACCGTGCCGTACCATGCAGTGGAAAAGCGCCAATAGTCATTTCCCCTTATGCATTCATATAATTCATTCTTTCATACATTCTTTCGGATAATTTCTCTCAGCACTCTGCCTTCATTCATGCTTTCACACAAAATTAAAACCTGTGCCTGCGTGAGACTGTTACTAACTTTGCTTGACTCTGAGCATTATTTACTGTAAGTTTTTGAAATCTCAATAATCAAATACTGTTTTAATGATAATTAAAATCTGAAATGGTAACACTAACCGTCGAGACTTTTTTAATCATGGTTTATCATCAACCTGGTGATCGTTTCATCCCTACTGCAGTGCATCTCATCTTAATGGGCTGAGAAAGATTAGGCAGGTCTTGCTGTGAGATGTTCTTTCACTCTTCTATCAAGGCACTTGCAAGTTCTCGAACACATCTGGGGGAACATATGGTTACAAGGACGATTGACTGTCCTTCCTGTCTGTCTGTAGAACTGTAGGCCTCTTACATTACGTTCATTGCCGTTTATTGCTCTGGCCACATTTGCAGTCCTCATGCTTCCCTGCAGCAAATCAGGAACGCTGTGCATCTTTCTTCTGGTGTTTTTCAGAGTCAGTAGAAAGCTCTGTTTAATGTCCTAAGTTATTGGAACTGTGATATTAATTTTCCTCCATCTGTAAACTGTTCGTGTCTTAATGACTGTTCCTCAGGTGCATGTGCAATAATTGTTTATGGTTCATCGAACAAGCACAAAAAACACTTAAAGATCTGTAAAGCTTATTTGGACTTTACAAATTTAGTACAAAATTAGTACAGTGTCCTGAAAAAGGGATGTTTATTTTTTTGCTGAGTTATGTACATGCCCGTGTTGTTGAATGTGCAAATTTGTGCTTCCTCCAAACATCCTCTCAGTATAAACTTTCTCTTCTCCAGATTCCTTTAGCGTCACAGTACCCTCTAGTCCTGTTCTCGTGGTGCGTGGAGCCACGGCACTTCTTCCCTGTGAGTTTGAACCAAACTCTAACGCTTTGGTGGTCACATGGCAACGGGAGGAAGACGCTCGGGTGGTCCACAGCTTCTACTACGAGAGAGACCAGCTCGAACGACAAAGCTCCGATTATTTCAACCGGACAAAGTTAAATCACAAAGAATTTGCTAAAGGAAACGCATCCCTGAGTATAGCCAGTTTTGGACTGAAGGATGCCGGGAACTACTTGTGCATAGTGAGCAACAGCAAGGGATCTGACAGAGGAGTGGTGCATTTGGTTTACGCAGGTACACCAGTGGTATTTTAATATAGTATCACTGAGATACTATTGTAGTTTTTATTAATAGATGTTATTTTTAAAGGGGTCATATGATGCCATTTCAAGTTTTCCTTTCTCTTTGCAGTGTTACAAGCTGTTCGTGAATAGATAAGATCCCTAAAGTTGCAAAGACTAAAGTCTCAAATCCAAAGAGATGTTCTTTATATTTATTTAAAACGGCTCGTTCTAACACGCCCCCCACATGTCTACGAGTATGGTGAGGGACGTAACATTTCCGTCACACGCTTGAGGAATTCAGCCAATCACAACGCACTGGATAGCTGGCCAATCAGAGCACACCTCGCTTTTCAGACCGATGAGCTTTGTAAAAATCGACGCGTTTCAGAAAGGCGGGGCATAGAGGAGAAACAATAATGTACAGTATGTGGAATACACCAAATACACAAAATAATGTTCTTTTTTACCAACGCCATATGACCCCTTTAAATATATATTTTATTTTTTATATTTTATATTAATTTTATATTTTTATATATTTGTTTCATTTTAATTGTAGTTTGTGTTTTTTTTTTTTTTTAATGTCTGTATTTTTATAATTTTTATGTCAGTTTTAGTTATTCTAGTACATTGTTAGACTAAATGAAAAAAAGAAATGTTGCTTTTTTAATTTTATTTCAGTTAAAGTTTTTTAAGTTATTTCAAGGAACAATGTTTTTTGTTTTGTTTTTTGTTTGTTTTCACTTTAACCCTGCCAAACATTAGTCAAAAGTCGAGTTAAAGCAATATTGTTACTCATGTTATTACAAACCTGTATGTTGTAATGTTTTTGGTGCAACACAAAATGAGAAATGGGAACTGAGAATACCTTTTTTGTAATATTACAGACACAATAATTTCAATTTATTTCTTTTTTTCCTTTGTTTGCATTGAAACAAGTCTTGTACTCTGTACAAATGCATATACCAAGTCATATGGATTCATATTCTGTCGTTTAATTTTGACTTCTAATAGTTTGATATGAGAGATGATCTGGTAAATCATTGTGTATGTCTTGTGTCGTCAGCCTTCTATTCAGAGCCGAGGTTAAACATCCTTCTAAAATCCACCGATGTGACTGTCCAGTATGAGACGGAGGGCTACCCGAGGCCAGAGGTCATGTGGCTGGGGTCAGGAGGTCAGAATCTCACTGACCACCTGGAGGTTTCGTCTGCATCAGACGGAGGACTGTTCTACTTAAAAAGCAGCTACATAACCCAGAGTCCAGCGTTCAATGTCATATTTACTCTAACAAACCCTGCTGTGCATCAGAAGCTACAGAGGCATGTTAACGTCACCTATGGTAAGCACTGCTTTCTGGGATAAGATTGTATTTGATTGTATTTCATCAATGATTTAATTAGATTTTATCGTTACCCAGCTGCTGTTACAATCATGAATTTTACATATCGAAAAAAAGTTTTGAGTCCATATGATTTTTTAAAAAGTTTTTGAAAGAAGTCTCTTATGCTCACCAAAGCTGCAATTATTTGATTGAAAATACAGAAAAAAACAGTAATATAACTGAAAGATTATTAGTTGTGAAACTAACTTAAAAACTTAAATGAACTGTTTTCTATTTGAATATATTTTAAAATGTTAAAATAAACTGATTTGCTACTTAAGAAACAGTTCTAATTATCCTCAATGTTGAAAACGGTTGAGATACTTCATATTTTTGTGGAAACCAATATAAAAAATGTTTCAGGATTCTTTGATGAATTGAGAGTTCAAAAGAACAACATACATTTATTTGAAATAGAAATCTCTTGTAACATTGTAAATGTTGTAACTGAAACCAGCATACAAAAGCAAAACCTCACATGGAGTAAACATCATTATACAGTTGTGGTACACCAAGAAGGAATGTCATGATTAAATGGGAGTACTTCAAAACTCAATAAATTCCCATTGGAATTACTGCGAAATAAACAAGTCTGATTATCTCCTTAAAGAAACAGTTCACCCAGAAATAAAAAATTCTGTCATTTGCTAACGCTTATATCATTCAGAATCACAAAATGACATTCTCAATAACCAAAAGCCTGAGCAACAAGTATGTTTACAATAATACTCAAAAGCTTTGATCAACAGCACTAAAAATAGCTTAGCCAAACAACCAGAACCTTCCAATGATAAACATAATTTGCTAAACGGCAGTGGCGTGAGGTTTCTCCCGATTTCTTCCTGTTCAACAAAATTGAAAGCTGATTTGACGCACGACAGAACTCAAGCTGTTTTAGTGTGTTTCTGTGTGACAGACTAAAGGCGGGTGTACACGGTGCGATGTACACATGTGCCAAATTTGCCGTTCAGCTTTATGAATGAATATGCCTGTTGTATTTCCGGCAAAATGAGCAGAAACTCAGAAATGGCCTACTCCCTTAAGTTCTTTATGAAGAACAGAAAGTCCATGCTTTTCTCTGCTTTTCAGCCATTCTCTTTCCTTTGTCTTCGTTTTTTTTTTTTTTGGACGTCACAAGCCCCCTGCCACAAAGAAAACTATTTCGTCCTCAGAATCCATATTTTTATGAATGGCACGAAACGTAATGCTTACGTCAGAGTTTGTAAATTCGTAGTAAATTTGTGTCGTGTGTGACTGCCTCCGAATGATTTTCGGATAAACTCAATCGTGACATGTGCCAGAGCTCACGACGTTCCGACCTTCAGAATCGCACCGTGTACGCCCGCCTTACCTTGTATCTTATTTAATTGTAGTGGGAGGAGTTACAATCAGCTGACATCATCTTAACGATCTTATCAAACAGTAACAAAAAAACATAAAGATCATGTCAAGCAGTACACACAAAAAGTAAAGATCTTGTCAAGCAGTACACACAAAAAGTAAAGATCTTGTCAAGCAGTTGGCTACACAAAAAAAGTAAACCCAGCGCTGGGTAAATATTGGACAGAACACATGCTGGGTTATTTAACCCAGCTGCTTGGGTTAAAGCACACACAGAATTAGCTACTAGAGGCAACAGCAATAATCAAAGATTAACTTTTTTAATAAGCAAGCACACCCATGGGGAAAAAAAACAACAAAACAAATTGAATTTATTTGGGTTAATATCGCATAGTTTACAATATTTCATTTAAACTCGTTTATCAAGAATTTTAGAAATAAAAAAAATTTAACATTTAAAAGTAACATTTTAATTCAAGTGTATTCAACCGTTTTCTGTTATCCCTTTTAACCAAAATAGTGTTGATTCTTGAGCCGGTGTGTCGCTGAAATCTGAGCCGTTTGGCGGGGGAACCGCGAACCTCAGACCGCCGCCTCGCATTTCACTCGTATCTGAAAGATGCCATGACTGACTCCATAACCTGCATAAACAAACAGTACTGAGTATTATCAAAATTAATTAAATTCAGTATTGTGATGAATAATAGTCGTGGGAAGCAGGTGGGGGAGTGAATGTACAGCAATCTCTCTTCCACCCTTAATACCACTGAGGTGAGACCTTTGAGCAAGGCACCGAACCCCCAACTGCTCCCCGGACGTCACAGCTAAAAATAGCTGCCCACCGCTCCGTGTGTGTGTGTGTGTCTTCACTACTCACTGCTGTGTGTTTGCACTTATGGTGGGTGAAATGCAGAGCACAACTTCCGAGTATGGGTCACCGTACTTGGCCACATGTCACGTCACTTTCACTTTTTTTATGCAATTCAAAGCAAAAGCCGTTTCCGTCATGCGAAAAGACCGCTGCTGACACGTTTGTTATGTTGATTTGCGTAAAATAATATCATTTACAGCACAGTAAAGATTTTATAGATGAAATAAAATGTATGTAAACCTTTATTTGACTGAAGAAGTGCATCAGTAGGAGGTGCTGAGAACCGCTCTCTAACACAAAAACTACACAACACTGGAAAAAAGCAACCCAACATATGAGCTAACAGGCTCAACTCAGCGGTTGGGTAGAATAAATAACCCAACAGTTTTTAGAGTACGCAAAAAAAAAAAAATATATATATATTTTTTAAATAACACCTAATCAAACACTACACACACAAAAAAAACCTTTAAGATCTTATTAATCTTATCAAGCAATATTAAAAAAAACGTAAAGCTCTTATCGAACGTATCAAGCAGTATGGAGAAAAACATAAAGATCATATTCTTATCGAGCAGTATGCAAAAAAAAAAACGGAAATATCTTATCGATCTATCGATTAGGGGAAGTCGTGGCCTAATGGTTAGAGAGTCGGACTCGTAACCCAAAGGTTGTGGGTTCGAGTCTCGTACCGGCAGGGATTGTAGGTGGGGGGAGTGAATGTACGGTGCTCTCTCCCACCTTCAATACCACGACTGAGGTGCCCTTGAGCAAGGCACCGAACCCCCAACTGCTCCCCGGGCGCCGCAGCAAAAAAAATGGCTGCCCACTGCTCCGGGGGTGTATTCACGGTGTGTGTGTTCACTGCTGTGTGTGTGCACTTTGGATGGGATAAATGCAGAGCACTAATTCCAAGTATGGGTTACCATACTTGGCCACGTCACTTCACTCACTTATCTTGCAAGAAGCATGCAGAAAAATGTGAATAAACATCTTATCGATCTCATCAAGCAGTATGCAAAAAACAGAAAGCATGGTGGGTCGACCAGTGGCAGACATGGCATTATTTTGGAAAAAGTGTCAGCTCATGATATGGGGTTGTAGAAGAAAGCATTTTAACACCAAAAACCTTAATTTCATTACAGATACCACTCTGAGTGAAAAACGAACCTGAAATTCGTATTTTCAAATCTGAAGACACCTCGAATTCGAAAGTACTCCGAATTTAAGTACTTTGTTTGTCCCACACACAGTTTCTGCCAATCTCATGTAAATCTCGAGTACCTAGGCTATAGAGTGATATTGCATCATTCATATATCACCTAAGAGTCTTTAGTTTTATCAGATTTATAAAAGACAGATACAGCTTTACGCTTCTCTATGAAAACAGCCGAGCTCCTGGTGTGACATCGACATGAATAAAACAGAAACAAAAACGTCGACTTAAATTTGATTTAATTTGTTTATAAAACATTTGTTGCCCCGGAGAAATAAACTGCATCTGCTGTTCCCTTAACAGCTGGGTTCTTTGGGAAGCCGAACAAACAAGGTGATCTGTCCGTCACAACCAAAACCACACTTCTTTGGTGACTGTTGATTTTATGGTCTAAAAACAAAATGACAAATCCTTCTTGAGCAAGTCCTGTGCAGCTCTGACGATGACTTCAGTAACCCGAATGAAGCATGTTGATGGGTCTCTTGCTCTCGCTCTGTTAGCTGTGTGCGTGCGCTCTTCCGGGAGAAGTGCCCATATAAGGAATTCCACCCTTTATGACGTCATACAGGGCCATACTAAAAAAAAACTTTCTGAAACTTATACGAACCCTGAAGGAGTGTATTTAGCACAGAATTACTCCATCATACGTCCAACTTGTGTTTTGAAATTTTGGCCATGTTTACCATCAGAATCCAACTCTTTAACAGTGTAAATAAGTCAGAATAGCATTAGACCTCCACTTTAATGACAGCAGCACTCGGGTCTGGATTGTAATAATCCGTAGCAAACAGTGACTGTCTGAGTGGCTAGAGAGCTCATTATCCTTCAGTACTCTGTCTGCACCAATCCCACAGATGGAGTCCGTATTGGCCTCAGGTGTGTTTTATGTGGTGGAGTACAAAGCTCAGTGTTTTGAGCCACGGCTTGCGGAAACTGGGGGATTTTGCTGGTGTCAGGCTGCATTTCAAGAGTGCAGATTTATTTGCTACTTATTAGTTCTTGCACTATGGCTTCACTCCTTTTGTATTTCAGAACTGTTTTGATTTTTAGTTTCTTTTTCTTTTTATTGCAACGAAAAGCTGAAGTGAAAAGTTAACATGGGTCTCAGAATATCTACATTAAGCACTTGAGCTGACATCAGCCCTGATACTCATGTTCTCTGGGACATTCTGAGATGCTCCTTGAAGCAAGACAATTAAATTGTACAAAGAGTCATTTGATCAGTGTCAGTCATTTACGTGTCATGTAATTTGGTTTGTAACCTCAAACAACCAGTGCAGTGAATCTCGAGTCTTTGTTGTGTGAGTTCTTGAGAGCAGAATCAATCCTTCATTGTCTGATAGCTACCAGGTTCGTCTATGTTTCACATTACATTCTTTTTTTCTCTGGGACAATAAGCATCACCCTAGTTCCCAAACTGGCATCTATTTCAAGAATAAAAGCCACATTTTTCGGAAGGTGACACTGCAAGATTACAACACAAAAGCCTGCTTGAACAAATGAGAATCAGGAGTTTGAGCATTGCAGCTGTTTCACTGTTGTACAGACTTTTTGACCGACAGCATCAGCTTTAATATCTTCTTCCTGATTTATTTACAGGGTGTTTTGCAAGCGTTATAAATTGCATCAAGTTTGAGGAATCTGTCAGCAAAAATTTTTTTGACATTATTTTAGATAATTTCCTTCCTTCCTTTCTTCCATTGAAAGTGTTTTATGATGCAAAACTTTCTGAAATGTCAAATTGCTCAGTGTATTTGAGACATTTCAGTGTAGATCCATAATCAGTGGTCATAATAGAAAATGAGCTGGGATATGATGTATATAATTGTTCAGCAAGGATGCATTCAATTGATCAAAAGTGACAGTAAAAACATTTAAAATGTTAGAAAAGATTTCTGTTTAAAATATTATGTTGTTCTTTTGAACTTACTATTCATCAAAGAATCCTGGAAAAATGGTTTCCACAAAAATATTAAGCAGCACAACTGTTTTCAACATTGATAATAATCAGACATTTTTCTTGGGCAACAAATCAGCATATTAGAATGATTTCTGAAAGATCATGTGACACTGAAGACTGGAGGAATGATGCTGAAAATTCAGCTTTGCATCACGGAAATAAATTACTTTTTAAAATATATCCAAATAGAAAACAGTTATTTCGAGTTGTAATAATATTTCACAATATTACTGTTTTTACTATATTGAATAAATCCAGCCTCGGTGAGCAGAAGAGACTTCTTTAAAAAAAAACTCTTACCCACCCCAAACATTTGAACAGTGGTGTATGAAAGTATAAAATTAGACATCAAATGTTAAAGTCAACATAAAAATGAAAACAAATTAAAATTGGATTCATCGGTTCACATTATTCCAAAAAAAAAAAAAAGAATTTGTAATTGAGAATTTTGAACATAATTGAATATCCTGTTTAAAATGCCATTACAGAAGATGTCTGTAAACGTATGGAGTCACCTGTCAGTAACATGTTCCTCTTGTCTGTCTTTAATTTTAGATGGGAACATGAGCTCCAGAACTTCAGTTGTGGTTCTGTCTGTATTGTGTTTTTTCCTCCTGTGCTCGACGGGTCTGCTGTTATGGTTATACTGTCGTGACAGGCGCAAATGACCTCACGTCCATACTGGACTCACATGAATTGCTGAAAAGTAACTACTGCTCTTCCAATAGTGCCTCCAACATTATTTGTAAGTTTTTATTATATTTAAATGAATACTGCTGCTCTACTAGACTTTATGCAAATACAGATTTGGGACAGAAACACAATAAATCATTAAGGTTGAAGTGTGTGATTTTTGTAGCAATTACATTGTGTTTGTTTCACTTTGCTGTCCTAAAATCTTCACTAGCGACTAGATGTTTAGTGAAACCAGACAAAAAGTCCATTTCAGGCTTTTTAGAGCATCTGTAAAAATATAAGAGTGAGAATGCTATACTATAATATAATTAGAATGTTTTACAGAAATCATATCTTGCAAAATTCATGGCTTCTTTTGAATGACAGTTTATGGAAAACAATGTTATTAGAAACCTAAAGTGACAACATCTGACAATAACGTGACCATGCTAACCAGCATAACAACACTAGCATCAATTTAAGGAAGGACTATCAATCTTTATTCTGTTTGCTACCACAGAAATGATACACTTCAGCTTTAAAAATGACAGCTCAATGAATAGGGATATATTTTAAAACATTGACTATACAAATGTTTGTTTATGAAATATGCATATCACTGAAAGAATATTCAAGACAAAACGCTCACTGTATGCCTGCTGATTTTGAAGATTTTTACTACGCACAGCCTTGCTGGAGAAGTTTACTTTAGCTGTAGCAGCATTAATATTAACAAGATGTATTTTACTTTTTATTTTTTTCATTTTTATCAACTTCAGTATAAAAAATAGTGTTTCATGTTTTTTATATTATTTTTTAAGACTTTTTAAATGATCTTATAAAAAAATAGAATTTAGACCAAAACCAAACACGGTATTTTTCCATCATGTGTTATGTGTTTCTTTCTAAGTTACAAAATGACAAATTATTAAAGGGGTCATATGATGCGATTTCAATTTTTCCTTTCTCTTTGGAGTGTTACAAGCTCTTGGTGCATAAAGAAGATCTGTAAAGTTGCAAAGACTAAAGTCTCAAATCCAAAGAAATATTCTTTATAAAAGTTAAGAGTCAGCCACGCCTACCTAAAACGGCTCGTTCTAACACGCCCCCACATGTCTACATCATGATGTGGGAAGATTTGCATAACGCCGCCCAAATGTTCACGCAAAGAAAGAAGGCGTAACTTTTATTCTCACTGTAGTATTGTTGTTGTTGGCCGCCGCCACCATGTCATGAAGGCGCTGTGTGTGTTCTGTGTGTTTCGTTGTGAAAGCGAAACTACTTTGTTTGGCCTTCCAAAAGAGGACAATATCTGCTTCGTCATGCCTGGAGCTGATCAGTGCTGGT
>NW_015670605.1:1172742-1178218 GCF_001515625.1 Sinocyclocheilus rhinocerous | reverse complement strand
GAGGGCAGCCCGGGGTCGACACATGTGGTTGCCGCAAGCCCGCCGGACGCTCCTTCGTCGAATCCGCCGGCCACGCCGTTCTCAAGCCCGCCAGCCTCTGCTCATTCAAGCCAGCCTCCGCTCACTCAAGGCCGCGGTGTGTGACGCTTTTTCGTTGTGAAAGCAAAACTACTTTGTTTGGTCTTCCAAAAGAGAACACGACTAGAAATCAGTGGTTAAGTTGTATTTACAACACTGTTCCAGAACAGTTTAACCCAAATATTCCGATGTGTCCAGCGCATTTTATGGAGGACTGTTTCCTGATCCTGGTAGAGTAGACTACAATGCCGGCTGTTCTGACTCATAGTCTGTAAGTACGTTTTTTATATTTAAAGAATTTGCCAATGACGAGGTTTTTTTTTTTATTATTATTTATTTATACATTTTTTTTGTTTTTTTTTTGAGAAGGGTATAACTGCAGCCTGGAGATCTCCAAATGGGGGCGCAATTTTTTCCCCCAATCCACTTCAGTGCAAACTCCACCCCACAGTGATTCTAAAGATTTTATTGGTTGTGTCAATTAAAGTGTTGATTTCCTACACTATGCTACAAACAATGCTAACCCCTAAACCTACCCCACACCTGACCCTAACCTTAACCAGTGAAATTGACTGCACGGCGGGATTGGCGCTGAATAGCGTGGTAAAGAAAGTTGCAGTTCAGGAGATAAACAGTTAATAAGATCATGTGATATGAGATCGTTCCGTAACTCCCCAACCGGACCTCACCGGACAATGGCACCTTTTTAGTTACACCCACCGTCACTACCCCCTCCTACCCTGCGAATTCCGAGCCCCGGGACGCCCCCGTTGCTTAGAACAAAGCGATAGAGATTAAAGTCTTTCCCCTGTGCTGTGCTGCGCTGAGACGGCTCGCAGGAGAGCTCGTGGGTGATTCCCGTTTATATCATTAAGCAGAGGTTCAAACTCCAGTCCGAACACCACTGGCCACGAGCTTTGGGCTCTGCTCTCACGGAGAATATGTATTTATATAGCATATTTTATTTTAGATGAACTAGAAACAACGTTTAATTTATAAAATTTTATTTTGAAATGTAAGTCAATTAGTAATTGGAGCCAGAACCAATGGTGAAAGTCTTTGCCCGAGGAGACCCCGCCCCATTTTGGAGGTTCTGCCCACTTTTGGAGTTCACGCCCCATTTTGGAGATCTCCGGTCTGCATATCTACTTGAGTTTTTTGGGCAGTGTAGAGTAGCACTTGTTGTTTGTCATTTCTCCGATCACAAATGCAGGCCAATCACAACGCATTGGATAGCTGGCCAATGACAGCACATCTCGCTTTTTCAGACCGATGAGCTTTGTAAAAATCGACACGTTTCAGAAAGGCTGGGCATAGAGGAGAAACAATAATGTACAGTATGTGGAAAATAATGTGTTTTTTTAACCTTAAACCGCATAAACACATTTCATTACACCAAATACACAAAATAATGTTCTTTTCAGCAGCATCATATGACCCCTTTAATATCATTATTAATAATGAAAATCAGACCAAAAAACAAAACAGTATTTCAGTCATCCACAATCCACAAAACATTTTATAGTTTACAGAAATGACACCTCTCACATATCCATTCCAACTAGAAGGTACAATCTTTTAAAATGATGTAAATTAACACGAGGTATTAAATTATATCTAATGTTTTTTTGTTTTTTAAATATCGCTGATGACAAAGATCTCTGGTTTTTCTGTGTCATGTACTTGCATAGCTGAGTAGGTGATTGCTTTCACTTCTGTTCCCTGTAAAACAGGAAAATAAAAGCATTAAAATCTTTGCAGTCTGTTGCCTGTTTATATGAAAGCGTGTGTAATTTATGCACCAAATGGAATCAATTAACATCTTGTGAAGCTAAATGCTGGGAGTCTGTAATAAAACTTCAAAGTGTTGCTTTCAGCTAAAATACGAGTCCATTTCTCCAGTGAAACAGTCATATTGGATTACTGTGATGTTTTTATCAGCTGTTTGGACTCTCATTCTGACGGCACCCATTCACTGCAGCGGATCCGTTGGTGAACAAGTGATGGAATGCTACATTTCTCCAAATCTGTTCCGAAGAAATAAACTCACCTACATCTTGGATGGTCTGTGGGATGAGTAAATGTTCTGTAGATTTTCATTTTTGGGTTTAAGCAGCCCGGGCCAGACATAACAGCATTCCAATGATGTGAATCTGGGGCAGGACTACATGTTTGCTTAAACATTGGTCGTTTTATTCACCACTCAATCCTATCACTCGTTTACTTTCTCTGGATAAATGGATCTGCTCAGATGAATAAATGTTGTACGTGTTCACAAACACTTTCAAATATGAGTCCTTGGCTATCTACAAAAATAAAACCTGTGCATCATGAGTTTAATATTAAGCTGCACATTATTAGTCTGGATGCACAGCATATTTTAAGACTACTTGTGCTGCATGGGAAAGGAATTACAGAGGAATGTGTTCCCCAGACGAATATTACAGTATTTTATTATAACGCGAGGTAATATTCACAGTATAATCATAAAGTGAAGGAAACACTATATAACGGTATTTGTCACATATATTATGCACAAGCCAATCTAAAAAATTTTAACAACTTGAATGGAGAAAGGCAGAAATCTTTTAAGACTTTAAGGAATTAAATCTGACATTAACTGCATCATAAAATGTGCTTTAATCATGCAAAATATTGTATTTTTCAGGCTGGTCCAGCTGATGCATATGCACTACAAACAGACACCATTCTGAGTGTTACGATTTCTCCCATTCATTTTTATATGATTGAACCATCTCTTCCCATTAAATTGTCAATTTCTGTACTCTGATTGAATGCTGCAGAAATAAAAACCAAACGATTGATCAAATATTCAATCATACATTGCGGCTGTGGTCAAATTTACTCTAGATTTTCCTAATTTCCTAATCCTAACTCTCCTGTGATTTGAACTACGCTCTAAAAAATGCTGGGTTAAATATAACCCAGCGCTGGATTAAAAAGGGACAAACCCAGCTATTGGGTTGTTTTGACCCAGCGGTTGGGTTGTTTTGAACAACCCAATAGCTGGGTTTGTCCCTTTTTAACCCAGTGCTGGGTTATATTTAACCCAGCATTTTTTTGAGTGTAGGAAGTTAATATTTGTTATTCCAACTTCCATTGCTGATGCTGTTGGAATGAATGCCAAGCATCACATAAAAATCCCCTGTGGCTTTCCATAATGGTTAATAGGGCTGACAAAGAAAAGTGCTACCGTTCAACTACTGGAAAGTGAATGTGTAAAGCAAATAAAGCACAGATGGGTTTATTTTACAGAGCACAGCTCTGGTGGTCACAGCCACAGACGGAGGGGGAACATACCTGCGGATGCTTATTTAGGTTGAATTCTTCACCCCACCTACAAATAAAAAAGACTGAATGAAACATGCGCAACAGTCAACAGTGTTTGGTTATCCACATTCTTCAAAATATCTTCTTCAGTATTCACCAGAAGAAAGAATGCAGATTTGGAATGGCATGAGGCTGATCTTCTTTCCTTTTTGGATGAACTATCCCTTTAACATTTATTTTAGGCAAACATAATTTTATATTTGTAGTTCTCGGAAGGCAGACTCTGAAATTCCCCTAATTCCAGACTGTTTAAACACTACAAAAAGGTGTTAGCTGGAAAAGCCAGCCCCTTGTCGGGAATGTGGGGCCTCTTTCTGAGCAGAGGAAAGCATGCAGTGACCGTTTATTGACGCTTTTGTTTTCCATGTTGGTCAAATGGCCGGAAACTACAGACACAATGAACTCACCCATTGCTTTTTTCCCCAGATATGCACAGAACTAAGATTTGACACCAAATGTGAAGACAGTCATTTCATTTTAGCCATTTCTCAGTGTATGTATGCGCATAAAGTTAGACATAGTTATATACCCAACTTTATATAAACAGCTGGGTATTAATATAGTTAAATTTTGTGACTCGACAAATCAGGCAGGTGAGATTTGCTAAATAGTAGAAATCACTTTATGTGAGTTTATGTATGCAGAATGCAGATATTGTTGTGTGTGTGTGTGTGTATATATATATATATATATACACATACATACATACATACATACATAAAATCACGCAGCCAAGATTTGCCATATAGTATATATTGCTTTACTTGAGTATACTAAATGTAGAGGTTTGTTATATTCTCTTTGGCTCTAGATTGGTGTCATTACAGCATCTACCAGCATCTTCCAGCCATCATTTGGTGTAGTCTTCAAACTGTGTTATACCCTATTGGTTCAGATACTATGCAACCAGTTGTTATCATGCTTTATGTATTCATGCATCAGAGAATGCAGAAAAAATATAGGCGCTATATAGCAAATCTCAACTGCTTGATGCTTGAATCATCGCAGAATGTAAACTATGTTATCGCCCAGCTATGAGGCATTAAGTAATTAAGATATTATAAACATTAACATCAATTTTTTTCCATTGACAGACCGCCTGTCAAAAGCATCAGTGTATTCTGGCAAAATTATTTATTTTGTGATCCTCATATAAATGGCAAATATTTTATTATATTATTAGTGGGTGTACTCCAAGTATTTGTTTCATAGGAAACATATTTGAAAGACTTATTAAGACCAGATGTCAATAACGTGAGAGTATAAACGTGGTTTACAAAATTCCAAAACATTACATAAAATGAGCTTAACACATCGTAACGTTTTTTTTCTGTGAGAGACTCATCCTCTGATGAAATTTCGTACATCAGAAGGATTTCCAGATGAAAAGCAGCTGAAAATACCTGCTCAGCTTCCTAGAAGTTAATTCGGGTTCAGACACAAAAGGCTAGTGTTCACTGGTTTGGCTGAGCATCTGTGGGAGCTCTGTGGGTGTACAATGAAAGACTCTTAGGTTCAGTATTTCTGGTGGAGTGTTTCAGAGTCAGAACTCACCCTCTCGAGCAGATTCTGCAGCGCATTCGGTCAATGTGCAACACCTTCACTTCCTGCAAAACAAAAGACCAGGTTGTTAGAAAACAGAAAAGACTGAGGTCACAGGAAATCTAATGCCGATGTGCGCACATTACCCTGGGAATGAAGAAGATATCAGCGCTGAATTTAAAGAGCCAGTCGTCTAAGAAATGAAAAAGGAGTGACTCCATATCATCTCCTGAAACAACAAGATAAAGGTTATCATCTGGCTTGACCAGTGTTTTTCAATTCATTTTCTTTTTGTCACACAGTGCCTTTGAACGCGTTTTTAACGCCCTCACTGTAATCTAATGTATCAGCATCCTGCACAATGTTTTGTGAAATAATAAAAAACAAAATGACATTTGTCAGGGTCTGGCGTTCTCCCTCTCACCACCAGAGGTCGCCGCTTCCCATCCTCCCGGACTCCGTTACCTTGACTCCACACACCTGTGCACACACTCACACACACACA
>NW_015670605.1:1157257-1172650 GCF_001515625.1 Sinocyclocheilus rhinocerous | reverse complement strand
CTGCCCTGTATCTTGGTCTCTCATTGGCTGTAGGTCATCGCCGATGTGTTTTTCAGTCAGAACTCATTTCACACAGCGTGATTGTGAATCGCCGACAGCTCCAGATATTTAGCATGCCAAATATTTCACGGGCGTCGGCGACACATCGGTGATTCCCTCAGATCACGTCTTTGATAGTTCACACTGCATGATTGTCACTCGCCTGAACGAGCACCGATTTGCCTCCGATGTCGGGCATTTGTCGGCGATTTCGCAAAACCTGTCGGCGAGTGAAAAATCGGGCTAAAATCGTGCGGTGTGAACTCGGCATTAGCTCTGTTTGTTTTCTGTTTTGGTTTTGATTTTGTTTTTCCCTGCAGTCGAATAAAACCTGCACTTGGACCCAGACCCTTGTTTACACGGTGTTTTTCCTAACCGTGCCGTGACAACATTTAGTTACTTGTGACAAGAAGTGGTTCTCAAGCTTTCTGAATCCACAGCCCTTCCTTTGTATAACAAACTCAAAGTATGATGTCAGTTTTTATGGTTGTTGTATTATTATTTTTTTTGTGTGCTTTTTAATTTAGATTGTTAATAGAGCTATTTTTTTAATCATTTAAAACTTATTGAGGCACCTCTGGAAGTTTGCCTGGTTGAAAACCACTGGTCTAAATTGACAAACAAGCAATTAATGGTGGAGTCAATAATATTACCAGTAAAGTTAATGTAAAAAAAAAACTCTTCATGTCATTTTTACTGTTGAATAGCAAAAACAGTTCTTTCAGTTTTCGATGTTGTGCTGAATAAAAGACAAACAGAATAATTAAGCTCTATAAATGTGGTTTTTATAATTCTTGCAATATATTTTGGTCATATGAAGTCATGTAATAGCTTTAAATGTCCATTTTATTGTCTGCCACTCCCAAGCATGTCATACTATAAAATATCTACAGATAAAAGATCATTTGTACCATTGGCGGTGACTGTTTTAAACCAAATTCTTAATTGAGGTATTATCATGAGGTATATTTCTGGGTAGGTGTGTTTACACGTGTATGCATATGTGTGGGCATACATATATATTGTATTGTATTAATTTTATTTTTATTTTTATTTTTATGTGATATGTGAATGTGTAGTATTATTTGTTAGGATGTATTTTCTATGCCAGTGTCAAAGATGAATTTCTGTTCAGGAAATCTGGACAGACAATAAAGTTAAACTAAACTAAACTACTTTGCAGCAACATGAAGATGCGTTACTGAAGACAGAATCTACTTCATTTATGTAATTATATTATTTCTAGACTGTATAGACAACTTGCAACCTTTAAAATTAGGTCAGACCTCAAAGCTATTAAGATATAAGATGTGTGATAGTGTTTAGAAATGATAACTGAATTTAAATCCAGGCTGGACTATTGCAATGCTCTCTCGGCAGGTCTTCCAGCCACTTCTATCAAACCTCTACAACTAATCCAAAATGCCGCTGCAAGATTAATCTTTAATGAACCGAAAAGAACGCATGTCACACCTCTGTTCATTGTGTGTGTGTAATATATATATATATATATATACACCTTGCTACGTGTACTGCGTTAGGCTAACCGAGACTTGTCTTGTTGCTCTTTTGTTAGTTTTGACTGCTTTTATTGTCCTCATTTGTAAGTCGCTTTGGATAAAAGCGTCTGCTAAATGACTAAATAAATAAATAAAATACGGGTCTAAACAACTGAAATGATCATTCCATGTGTAGAAAACATGACTCACTCCAAAAATTGCCATGACTAACACTGTGGCCTCGTATTTTTTTTCCAGCTATTTTTGACCAAAGCATTATTACAGCAACCAAAGACTTGTTATTTTCTGAAATTGTAACTAAACCACCGTTAAAAGACACATTGTGTTCTATGTTTGGAAGGCTGCTTCAGAGCATGCTCTTGTGTTGCCATGTCTTTTCATTATAAGCTTCTTTGGGCTTGTTGATTGATAATGGCTCATAAAGCAATCAGGTTTATGTATTTATTAATGTAGGTGGGTATTTTGTTATTATTTTCAATATATAGCATTTGGATTTATTTTGTTTATTCATTGTGACTGTTATTTATTTTAGTGTTTTTAATTTTTTTCTAGCAAGATCTGGCTACACAAATAAGTGAAAGCTTATATTCCTGCGATTTTCTTGATACTTCATACAAAAGAGAGACACATCTCTGATGCATGTTTAAATACATCATTAACAACTAGTTGTTCAGTTCGGTTCTGTACCACTGTGTAGAATTTTTGTAAATGCTGAAACTCTGTGTGTACATAATTGACAAGTGTTCCACCTTCTGATTTATTGAGTTATTTTTGCCTTTGATTTAAGTAACAGTGTACTAGTCAGTCACAGGCAAATACTTACTGGACATCTGCAGTATGATCAAGATCTGAAACAGTAAATCAAATATTGCTTTAATGATGACAACCTAATGATGCTAAACCATATAAATATAAGCGTGTATAAATATAATTATAATACTTTTACTACACTGTAAGGAATGTTTCGATATTATTATACATGTGCGGGCGTTGCATTTACACCGTTTTGACCAGCAGGAGTGATTCAGTGACTCAAAGTTTCGAAAAGCTTCGTTTTTTTCCCATTACTGCTTCATACACATTTTGCATTATTAATCTGACGTATGTAATGAAACTATTTTGAAATAATAAAAAAAAAAAAAAAAATAGCTACGAAACTATGTTGCGCGCTGACGTCAACCTCTCGGAGCGTCGTATCACGTGACTCAATTAATATTATTCATGTACCTTCACCATCATCAGAAATCGTACATTCGACCGTTAATTGTGCGTTTCTGTAACGTTCGTGCCTTTACTTACATATGACTCTTATGTATGACAAGTATGTGTTACAAGTATGTATTTTCAGCACATTTACAGTGATTTTAATGCTCTGTAGCTGTTCTTTCCGTGAAACATGCTAGGCATACAGTGCGAAGGCAGGCAGAAACAGTGGACCACATAGTAATTTAAGAGTCCACTGGCTCCTGCATTCATTTTCATCATAAAAGTCGCATTCCTTGTTCAACTAAAACCGATGTGTCGTCTCATCCCTTTTTCTTTGCACAGTCATATCCGAGGTTAGTGACAAGAATGATTCACTTGAGCTGTAAATGCTGCAGCACATCATTTGGTATATTTATATTAAGTTTTAATGGCTGTTTTTAGATTTAGTTTTCTGTTTTAAGTTCCTACCAAGCTATAAAATTGAGAATTTTTCATTCACTCACACTTGAAACACTTGCAGTACAGACGGAGGGTTTATACTGTGTGTAATACTAAATAATGTCCCAGTGAATAATGTTTCACTCCAATTTGATATTCCAGTAGCTACTACTTGATACATTGGAAGACATACAATTATCTGGAGTTATGTAAAGTGGTGGTAATCTAAATAAAACTGCTAACTGCTTTCAATTGAAAGTAGCTAAAACTGGTAGCTAAATGTCACTAGATGACATCACAATGGCAAATTCACTGATCTATATAAAGATGAATGTAGATCAGTGGTTGCTTTCCACCAAGCCAGTGGGTCTTCCGTTCTTGGAATCAAGGTCTCTGCAAGATACCCTCTCATTTCGGCCACTGCGGTGGATGTTGGGTTGCTGATGCTGACTGCATCAGCCACTCTTTCATCAAAATCCTCCCAGATTGAAGATTGCTGTTCAGAAGACGGAGGGGCTGGAGGAGATGTGTGCTCAGCTTGAGTTTGCTCATTCTCTCGCGCTCTCTCTCGCTCTCTCTCTCGCTCTCCCTCTCTCTCTCGCTCTCGCGCTCTCTCTCGCGCTCTCTTTCTCGCTCTCCCTCTCTCTCTCTCTCACTCTCCCTCTCTCTCGCGCTCTCCCTCACACACAGCGTCTCCCTGACATGCTGCATCAACACTAACTGCGGTTCAGGGATCCTCAAATCTGGCCCACGAGATCCACTTTCCTGCAGAGTTTAGCTCTAACCCTAATCAAACACACCTGAGCATGCTAATCAATGTCTTCAGGATCATCAGAAAATCACAGGTAGGTTTGATCAGGGTTGGAGCTAAACTCTGCAGCGCACTGGACCCCCAGGGCAAGATTTGAGAAACCCTGCACTAAACTATCAATTTAAACAAAAATTTACTGTCAACTACAGACGCTGCATCCATCGATTCCGCCATGTTTCTCATTGACGCCCCCAACTCGGAAACTCGGGGCTTAAAGAAAATTTCGAGTTTACCACTCGTAATAACGACTTTGTGGTGGCGTTCATGTGCGTTCAACTCGTAAATACGATCTATCCGACATGACTTGAACGCACCAGTAGTCCCTAAACTTTTGAAACAAGTCTCAAAAGGGGCGGGAAAGTCGCTAAATCTAGCTACAAAGTTGCTAAATTGGCAACACTGCTTGATGGATGGTTTCCTGTTGACATGCATTGCACAGGATTTGTCAGAAACAGCCATGTATCAAGTTTTGTTTCATTATTTATCAAGTTATCTCTCTCACATCAAAGATAAACAAACTTGTCATTGCCCTGAAGTCTCAGACTAAATAACAAGCAACCGGTGGAGACACAGATAAACTCTGTTGTGTAAATCACACTTCCTCTGTGTAGTCACATGGACTTAATTCGAGGACTTTCAAGGCACCACAACCTCTGATATTATATTCAATGAATATGTTTTTAATGTTTATTTTACCTTTCAACAAATTTATACAGACAGTCTTATAAGCTTCCACTTGTTTTGTTTTGTTTTGTTTTATTGCAGAACAAGAGCACTTGCAGAGAAAGATACAGAAGATACATTATAACCAAATAATATATACAGGGAATAAGTTCAATTAATTAACAAGAGAAAAGGTTCATCATTCATTTTGTTTTTTTTATTTCTTGCTTTTAGAGTCTCAATATATTGCATTCGTTCAGTTTTAAATTGTATGATGTTAGGTTTATTGTTTGCCCATTTTTATTTAGTACTTTCCACACATAATTACAAATGAATAGCCAGGTTTTGTTCTTATACAATAAAAATATCTCTTTACTGGTCTGCCAAAACTTTTTGTTTTTTGGATTCTTCCTCTAGAACAGTGAATCTCAACCTTTTGGCGTACCGGACCCCAGTCTAATTCAGAACCATCCTCAAGGACCCCCAGAACAAAATTGACCCATCTATGTATCATTTGTGTCTTTGTGAGGACCAAATGCAGTCAAGTATAATTCAAGTTAGTTGACTTGTCCAGTATTTGGCCATATCATCAGCTATATTGGATTTTTATTTCATGGGAACGTCATGTCAAAATATACAAAATGTATACAAAAATTCATACTTTATACGAACCCCCTGGTCTTACGCCAAGGACCACTAGGGGTCCACGGACCCCTGGTTGAGAAACACTGCTCTAGAAGGCACATGAAGTCTCCATGTCTCTAAAAAAATATTGAGACTACTATCAATAATTAAGTGAATAACTTTATTGATGAGAGACATTATTTAACTTCCAGGCCTCTTTTCACTCAATCTGATTACACAATGCATTCCAATATGATTTGCATTTCGGTATAACAATGCGTTTCTGCAGATTATTTTAATAGAAAAGTTTATCCAAAATTTCGACACTATTAACTCTTATCTGTATTATATGTTGAAGAGATACACTCGGAATATTTTTTGTATGTCGTTTTGGATAAAAGCGTCTGCTAAATGCATAAATGTAAATGCAGAATATCACTTGATAAGTTTTGAATAAGGCCACATTTTGCAGTTTATGAAAACAAGATACATTGTTCACATCAAAATTATATCAAGTCTGGGATGATATTCCACATTTTGTCTTTGAAACATATATAGTTCTTTATCCATTTTTAAAAAGCTTCCACTCAGCACTGCTCCCATGCACACTGTGGACACAGATGAGCTATACAGAAATGTCCCAGAGTTGTTAGTAATAACAATCAGATTAAATGAACAGAACTAACTGTTGTATCGCTAAATGGTGTTATTCTGTAAAGAAAAGAAAGGGGAAAAAAAAAACACGGACCCCTCCAAAGTCTCCGGCAGATGAATGTGGAAACCCTCGTAATGGCAGGAGAGGGCAGCACTGTCTATTTTGGGTCATGTTATCTACCCGTGAAGATAATGAAGAAGAAGCATGCACGAGAACGTTTTAAATGGACTCGGGGAGGTTCAGTTAATTGGAACAGTGAATATTGTTTCTTTGCAAGTAAGTCCTTTATTATTAGGTTTTAAAATTGTTAACCAGTAGTTGTTTAATGGGTTTAAAGTTCAAAACTTTAAGGAGGTGAAAGTGAGTTGACAAACGACTGATATATAGTAATGGGAGAAACGAAACTTTTTAAAACTCTGAATCATTTGATTCACAAAACGCAAAACGATTCACTTTTTCGAAGCGTTTCTAAACACCACAGGTTGGCGGCATCTGCTGATCAAAACGGTGCAAATGCAACTTCACCAAACGTGTATAATGACACCTTTTACAAACATACTGCGAAAGTTTAAAGAAAAAAAGCAATCTCTTAAACGCAATCTAAAAATACGTACATATCAATAAATATAAAGGTTTTGTGTTCTTATGCAGGGCTTGGCAAACTAGGCCAGTAAGAAGCAATTAAACATAGTTCTTATTTTTATAATACATACATACGCATTAAAATATTTAATAAAGAACCTACATTATAAAACTGACCAGAGATTAGTTAAATCACAAGTCTGGCTTTAACAGATCAACAATTAATTGATTTTTAAAAAGAGTAATATTGTGAAATATTATTAAAACAACAACAACAAAAAGTTTTGTATTTTAATATATTTTAAAATGTAAATTATTCCTGTGATGCAAAGCTGAATTTTCAGCATTACTCCAGTCTTCAGTGTCACATGATCCTCCAGAAATCATTCTAAAATGCTGATTTGCTGCTCAAGAACAAATGTGGCAAGTATATTAAAAAGCACCAAATTCCATGTGCCATGTTGATGCTGCAAGAGCTTTTTTTTTTTTTTTTAATTTTTAGAACTAAATCAACATTTCTGAGGTGTTTTTGCAATTCATTTGAACCAACTGGTGAGTTTTAGTGAATGACTAAAAAAGCAAATGTCTTATGAATCTTTTGTCTCAATTAAGGTTCATACAAACACAGTGGACAGGAAAGGGAACACAAACAATATTTATATTCTTGTATCCTGAAACAGGTTATCACTGGTTCACTGGCTTCCATCTGTTGGCTCTTTCCTGTTGTTGACTTGTTATTGCAGTAATGCATAATAAGTTTCTCAATTCCTCAGTCTTATTGAACAATATGTTTCTTGTGTAACAGCCTTCATACTTTAAGTGTGACATAAGTGACCAAATAAATTATATGGTTATTGTATTATTAATTTATGGGAAGTTTGGGTTTAATGAGTAATACAGCTGAGGAATAAATCTGAATATTTACATCTCTACTCAATCTGTTTCCCTAGTTGATGGACTGGCATCCTGACTGCATCGACATGAAGCCTGTGATCAAAAAGTCTTTTCCTGGAGATCCAAGATCTGAATCGAATAAGAAGGGTGTTGAAACTTTGGTGCTGAGCAAAATGGAGGAATCAGGTGTGCTCTTTTGCCCACGGCTGAAATATAGAGTAAAAACTATTCAGGTGCCAGATGAAAGTCCTTCGGATATTAAAACAGAGGCTTCCATCTCCCAACCTTCAAACTGCAGTACGATTAAAAAATACATCTGTAAGCTGTGTGGCATTGAGTATCGGCAGAGCATAAGCCTGGTGCGTCACATGAGAATACACACAGGTGAGGCGCCGCACATCTGTGAACTCTGTGGAAGGGGTTTCCGTCGTAAAGACTGGCTTCAGCTGCACAGCAGCGTCCACACGGGTAACAAACGAAAGCTTGCGAAGAGCTTCAGTTGCCATGAGTGTGGGAAGAAGTTTACAGGCTCCACCGCGCTCCAGAGCCATCTGTATAAACACAGAGGCGAGAGGCCGTTCGCCTGCGCGTACTGCGATAAGACCTTCTACAGTGAGACCAATCTTAAACGGCATCAGGTCGATTCTCATTCTGACGACAAACCCTTCTGCTGCCCTGTGTGTGGAAGCCGATTCTCACGCCTTTTTTCGCTGCAGAAACACATGCGGACTCACACAGGAGAGATGCCTTTCTCGTGTCCAGACTGTGGAAAGACTTTCCGTCATAAATACTCCATGGATATGCATCGTAAACGACACTCAGCTGAAAAGTTGATGTAATGCACATTCATGCATGTCACATGAATTTCTGATTTATTCTGTTTATTTTTTTTAATTTGTTTTAATCATGTTCCTTTTATTGATGATTATTTTCTGAATCTTATCACCTGTTTGGTGCCAATAAAGAGCCTTTTATCTCCTTTTCATCACTGTTTTTCTCAGTTGATTACATTTTACAAGTTAAACCCAGCTAACAATTTTTGGTTCCAAGAACCAAATTTCCCAAAACAGGCATTCTAACATTCTCTGATGGTTAGCCAGGAAAGTGTAATTTACATAAATAGAACGCTCCCAGTGGGTTCATAGCACGCTCCCCTAACATTCCCAGAACTTATTTGGTTCCTAAAAAAATAGCCAAATCAAAACATTAGAGGAGCGTTCTGTGTTGGCCGGGTACATATAAGCACTGTTCTATGAATCTGATACATTTCCATCACTACCTTAATTCGGTTAATACATTTCATTTATAAAATTTTATTTTGCTTAAATATGTCTTATTCTTTTTTCCAGATTTTTTTTGCAGAGGTTTACTGAACAACACACTAAGCAACCTTTTGACGACAGACGGGGTCACTGGTCTGTCTTGAGGTGAAGTGAAGCGGAACAAGTGTCTGAAGTTGGAGATGATCGTTACTGGCACAGTCTCAGTGAATGTTCCTTTGAACAACTACATTGCAAGTAAGTGCTTTAAGACTAAGATTAAGCCCATTCACCAGAATTTTCAGAATGAGTTTGTTAACCCACTTTCACTTTAAAGGTTACAAACAATATTGGCATTTAAGTTAAACTTAAATTTATATGCACGTATAAGGGATAGTAGGGCTGAGCTGGCAGTATTTTAATTGATTCTTAAAGGGGTCATATGATGCGATTTCAATTTTTCCTTTCTCTTTGGAGTGTTACAAGCTCTTGGTGCATAAAGAAGATCTGTAAAGTGGGGTTGTCACATGTGGTTGCCGCAGGCATCACAATATGGTAAAGGACGTAACATTTCTGTCACATGCTTGAGGAATTCGGCCAATCACAGCACACCTCGCTTTTCAGACCGATGAGCTTTGTAAAAATCGACGCGTTTCAGAAAGGCGGGGCATAGAGGAGAAACAATAATGTACAGTATGTGGAAAATAATGTGTTTTTTGAACCTTAAACCGCATAAACACATTTCATTACACCAAATACACAAAATAATGTTCTTTTTTAGCAGCATCATATGACCCCTTTAAATCACAAAAATCAATATTTTAGTCTATGCTGTTTGATGCGTGAACAGTGCTTTGTTACTTTTAAATTTTGTCCATTTTTATCACGAAATTCAAGCAATAAATGTTTTTTTGTCGCTTTTTAATATGCAGTTCGGTCGCAATACTCATCTGGTGCATCATATTCGGATACACACAGGCGAGGCGCCATTCTAGGGGTGTTCGTTTCCAGTTTACCGTGACTGTCCAAATTAGTCCAATCTAGCGGTGACATTACCTTTAAATGAACTATCACCGTTGCTTGCTGTTGCCAACACTTAATTTCACAGAGGGAAAAGTCACGAAAAACAGCCGTGGTGGAATGTTCTCTCAGAATTATGAATTTGATTATTGATTATTGAACAATTATGAAATTAAAACCATCCTTTGCTGTCGATGAGACTGAGGACACCTTTTGAAGAAGGTCCTAAATCGTTATGACTGAAAGAACGAAAGTGAGAAAGAAGTGTCATTAAGGGAAAAAGAAAACAAAACAGACTTTTACTCATGCCCTTATACTCATTATAATTCCTTTGTTGCAGAGTCAAGCGAATTATCGCTTTTTTTGTCTTATTGTAGTGAAGGTTCTTCTGTTCTAATTGATATCTTGTTCTATACCTAGTTCTTCAGGTATTATATTCTTGTTTCATTTTTATGTCTTTGTTTTCTTTAAATGCCAGGGGTTTGAAAAACAATGTTAAAAGGAAGGCTTTATTTTTGTTTTCTAAGAGGCACAA
Source organism: Sinocyclocheilus rhinocerous (assembly GCF_001515625.1). Taxonomy (NCBI): domain Eukaryota; kingdom Metazoa; phylum Chordata; class Actinopteri; order Cypriniformes; family Cyprinidae; genus Sinocyclocheilus; species Sinocyclocheilus rhinocerous. The sequence continues at coordinate 1,162,404 of NW_015670605.1, read as the reverse complement.
AGTAGATTTCAGTTTTTTCCAGGAAAGTCACTCTACAGCTAAAGACACCACATTTTGGAGGTCACAGTGGGGCAATGAAATATGGCTGTCACACGGGTCAGAATATTCTGCTGGAGTACGGATTATGAAGTATAATTTTAATGGTCGTATTCTGGAAACCAGTATTGATCCTTCAGGTCACTTCCTGCTAATAGTAGTTGTTGTTAACCAATTTATAGTAATTATTGTCAACATCTATGGATACAACTCTGTTGCGGGAAACTGCACTCTCTTTAACATGCTAGATCAAAAACTTTCATCTGCATTAGGGAAATATCCTACTGCCTTTCTGATTTTAGGTGGTGACCTTATCATAGTAATGAATAACATGCTAGATCGACACCCTCCAAGAAAAGCAGCTTCTTCAAACTCAAATCTTATAGCGTTTATGGATAAATTTGATTTAGTTGACATATGGAGAGAAATGTACCCAGTAATACAGTACACTTGGTGTAACAAAGACTGTTCAAGGCAATCCAGAATCGATTATTGGTTGATCTCTAAAACATTAATAAATAATAATATCTCTATCAATATTGGCAACAGTCCACTGACTGACCATAATGCCATTTCTATTTCAATTAATTTATCACAAAATACTACAATTAATACTTCTAAAGCGTCGCTTTGGAAACTAAACAGTTCTCTTCTTAAATATGAAAAGGTCAAACAGCAGATTGATGAATTAATCCAAACTTACTGGGAAAGGGCTGAATCAGAACAAGCTTATGGACGGAATTGGGAGCTTCTAAAATATGAATTAGGGAAATTCTTAAGAAAATTTGGAAGTAATATAACAAAACAAAATAGATTAATTGAAGATGAAGTTCTTTCACAGCTTTCTGCTTTATCATTTAGGGAACCATTGACAGAGACTCAAAACACTAAATACTCTAAACTACAGAATAAATTAGATGACTTGTACAGATCCAAAGCTAAGGGAGCCTATGTTAGATCCAGGAAAAAATGGCTGGAAGAAGGAGAACAGAACTCAGCCTATTTCTTTAGGTTGGAAAGATCCAATGCTATGAATGTTTCTATTGATCGTCTCCAAACAAATGATAGAGTTCTTGATAATCCTAAAGAAATAGCTGCTTATTGTTCCAAGTTCTATAGTAACTTATATACATCAAGATATTGTGATAATTCAGCCAACTCGTTTTTTGACTCTGTCAATCAAAATAAAGTTATTTCATTAGAAGATAAAGAAGCTTGTGACGGCGATATCTCTCAATCAGAAATTCTACAGGCAATTAAGAGTTTAAAAAATAATAAAAGTCTGGGCAGTGATGGTCTAACCGCTGAGCTGAATAAGATGTTTGACAAAAATGTATCTCCTTTCTTATTAAAAGTGTGCAAAGAAAGCCTTGAATTGGAAGCACTTCTACCAACCATGGACACAAGGAGTCATCACCCTGATACCCAAACCCAACAAAGATAAAGAGTGTCTAGAAAACTGGAGGCCAATCCAGTTTTCCAATAACCCTCTTAAATAATGATTACAAAATTTTAGCTTTAGTTTTAGCAAGAAGAATTAATGATGTCCTTAACTCTATTATTGATGAATCACAATCAGGTTTTATGGAGAAACGTCACATTACGAATAATATAAGATTAGTCTTAGATCTTCTAGATTACGAGAATCTCGTTCCTAATGACAGTTTCCTGCTTTTCCTAGACTTCTACAAATCCTTTGATTCGCTTGGGCACAAGTTCATATTTCAAGCTCTTGCCAAATTTGGGTTTGGAGATTATTTCTGTAAAGCCATCAGGACATTATACAGAAATAATAATAGCCAGAGCTTCAGGTCTCTGCCTGAATATCAACAAATGTGAGTTAATATCAATCAAACGCTGTGATCTTCCCTCTATATTTAACATTCCTGTGAAAACCCAAAGAAAACTTAACTCGTGGATGCAGAGATTTATCAATTAGAGGAAGAATTTTACTCTCTAAAGCCGAAGGATTGTCTCGACTGACTTTATGCTGCTCTTTCATTGGAGGTTGATAAAGGAACATTAAAAAGAATTGATAGCATGTTAAACAATTTTGTTTGGAAAAATAAAACTCACTATATTAGGAAATCTGTAATAATGAACCCAACAAAAAAGGGGGGACTGGATTTTGTAGATTTTACTACCTTAAATAATACTTTTAAAATTAATTGGCTTAAGAATTTCCTTAAAAATCCCTCCTCACTTTGGAATTTTATCCCAAATTATATTTTCTCTAAAGTTGGTGGCCTGAATTTCCTATTACTTTGTAATTATAATGTTTTAAAAATCCCTATCAAACGTTCTAATTTCCATAAGCAGATGCTCTTGACCTGGTCCTTAATATACAAACACAACTTTTCTCCGCACAGATATTATTTATGGAACAATAAGGATATTCTTTACAAGAATAAATCACTTTTCTTTGACAACTGGTTCGAAAACAATCTTCTTTTAGTTTTAATTTTAGTTTTTTAATTCACAAGGCAGACTTTACAACTATTCAGATTTCTTACAGAAATATAATATTCCTGTATCTGCTGATGAATATGCTGTTGTTTTCAATGCCATTCCCTCTGGTGTGTCTTTTCTGTTGCAAGGTACTACACCTACACTCTGAATTTAAAGGACACAATGATCGGAAGTGTTTGCTTTTCTACAGATCAACAAAAAAATAACTATAAAATTAGAGCTCTTTTTCAAAGAGAGATAACAACAATTCTTTACATAATACCTTATTGGAATAGCACTGTGGAGAATATACCTTGGGAGAAAGTATGGACTTGCCAGATATCTGCTTACCAATAAAGTAAAAGAAATAACATTTAAGTTGATTCACAAATGTTACCCAACTAAAGTCTTTCTTAGGAAATATAAGTCAGACATTGAAGTGAGTTGCTGTTTTTGTCATTCTTCTTCTGAAGAGACTTCATTCATTTATTTTGGCAATGCTCCTACACAGAAAAATTTTGGTCAGTCTTTTTAGTGTTTATTCAATCTTATTTTGTAAGTGACTTCTCTTTTTGTTTTAATAATGCTTTCTTTGGATTGTTTGACTATTCAAAAGAGAATACCGGAAAATATGACATCATTAATTTATGTTTCCTGTTAGCTAAATTTCACATTCATAAAAAGTTTACTGGCTCTAAACCTCTCTTCTCCTTATTTAAAGTGGACTTAGATAAGTATGTGGAAACTATCCAAAGTTCTGTTAATTTGAAAGCTATGAAAACAGTATCTTTATATTCCTCCTTTTTGTCTTCTTAAGATGTAATTTTATTACCTTGTTTTTTTGTGGTTGTTACCCTGGCAACAAATCTGTGTGTATATTCTGTTGTTTTTCTCGTTTTTGTTTTTATCTTGTCTTTATTTATGATTTTGATAATTGTACTGCCTTAATGTTTTAATGTTTGTATTGTTTAATAAAAAAAATAAATAAATAAATAAAAAAAAAAAAACAGTTGTTCCATTCACAGAATGGCTGCTGTTTCGCTGTATTCTAGCATGCAACTGCCTGTTTTCTACGGTGATTACAAAATGTTTCAATGATATTTTGACAGCTTCTCTACAAGCTGTGTGAAAGCTGGGGAGATATTATGTCTATGCCACCAGTGACTGAAGAGTTTGTATGTACTGCAGGCACTATAGCCTTGTTCAGACTGTCAGCCTAAATCCGATTTTTTTGTGCATATCCGATTGGAATCCGATCTTGATGACTGACTGTCCACACTGTGTATCTCGCAACTATTCAAATCCGGTTTGTGTGTCCCGTGGCGCTCTTTCGTTTTACTGAATATCTGCATTGGTTTCTATGGCAATGCCGTTGCGTTGTTATGCCTGCGCTAAAAACAACAACAGCAATACAGTTTGCAATACAGATGTTGTCTTACAACATGACAACTTTTTGCCGGTGTTGTGCCCATTTTCGACTCCCTGCCAAATTATTACCCCCCTCGTTGAAATCGCTACCTGATTGCCTAATCCTAACCCCACCCCTAATCCTAACCCGTCCCCCACACCTAACTCTAAACCTACCAATACTAGGGGGTAATAATCTGGCAGGGGTCAGAATTTGGCACTACACCGTCCCGGCTGGATTATATTTTGTTTTATGAGGCAGCGGCAGAAACACAGGAAGCTGGAATGTGCGACTTCATTCCGTGCTGCCGTCTCCGCTGGTTTCAAAACTCAGAGTTGTGTATACTAGCAGTATATTGTCTTTTTTCCGCTTGACTTGCTCTTCGCAACAGCATAAGCATGTTTCTGCAAAGACGTTCAGCATGTTCACTACAAAAACGTCTGACGTGTTTACGTTTTACGTGGCGTGAGAATGTGAAAAAGCTACGCTAAATCCGATCTGAGTGGTCATATGTGTCAATGCCTCCTTCAGAAGACCTCTCAGATAGGTACAATTTCAAAGTCCCATGTTGTGCATCTTTTGTGTGTAAGAGTGTTTCGATGCATGCATAATGTAATTTACACAAGCAGCGTATGTTCCTGAATCAATGTCCTTTTGTAGTTACTGGAGTAACACTCCTATTAACCAGTCAGAAGCTTAAGGATGTTGCAAGGATGTTGAACCAAGAACCAGTCCTATGTGTGTGCAGTTTTCAAAGTACATACACAATATTAACACTGATGATAATAAGAAATGTTTCTTGAGCAGCAAATCAGCATATTAGAATGATTTCTGAAAGATCATGTGTCACTGAAGACTGGAGTAATGACTGCTGAACATTCAGCTTTAACATAACAGGAATAAATTACATTTTAAAATATATTAAAAAAGAAAAGTTAATTTAAATTGTAATAATTTTTTAAATATTACAATTTTTACTGTACTTTTAATCAAATAAATACAGAGTTGGTTAGCATAAGAGACTTCTTTCAATAACATTAAAAAACGGTCAACATCACAACATCATCTCTAATACAACATCAACTTATTAAACAACAGACTGAAAATATGTTAAAAATAGCTAAAATAAATAAACATGTAGTGTATTTACAGAAGTCCATGAATATAAATTACTGTATTTTCAAAAAATAAATAAATAAATAAATTAGAATAACAATAGTGTTATAAACATACATAAAAAAAAACAAATATATAT